>NC_051157.2:88239003-88382461 GCF_013339745.2 Dermacentor silvarum
ACCATGCCCTTGCTGGCTGCATCCCTCCTGGACCCGACAGGACGGCTGGGTCGTGGGCTTTGCGGCTGCAGGAATTTTCTTTTATTGTCATGTACAAGTCTGGACGTCTGCACAAGGACGCTGACTGCCTCTCTCGTCATCCCGTGGATCCTCCTGATCCTGTTGCACATGATCCGGAGATGTGCGTGTTGGCTTTCACTGACATGTGTGACATGCGCGCTAAACAACATCGCGACGAGTCCTTGCAGGCCATCATCGCCGCGGAGTGCAATCTGGCAGCACCGACGGCCCGTGCCGCGGTGTTCGTGCTGCACAACGGCTGCATTGCGTTCGAGCGTCGTCGTATTCGTCCACAGCTGGCGCGTTTGTACGCTCGTGCTCTGCGAGGTGAAGAGGTTTGCGTGCTATGAGAGCGAGAGAGAGAGAGAGAGCGACACATTCATGGAGCGGGTCTCCTGGAACGCGATGTCGGCATTGGAACGCGGTGTCGGTGTTCCAAGCTGCGCTGTGCAACGCGCAGTGTCGGCCGTAAATCCGAGACGCACGAAAAGAAATTATCATCTACATGAGTGATAAGATGAAAAGTTCGCGTGCACTTCCGGGAAAAGCTGGGCTACGATCACACAGCTTCGCTGTTTCAAGCGTTGCGCGGCTGAGTGCAAGGATTTTATTAGCAATATGAGTGATATTATCGAACCGGGATACAATTTTTGTGGATCATTGTGTACTGTGTGCAAGGGCATCTAATGAGTCATTGTTTTTATTGGCGGCCGACTTGAAGCGAGTATAAAAATGGTGTGTCACTAATAGCATGTTCCTAAACATAAATAATTATGTAGACATTAGCTTCACTACAAAAATGTAACAAAATCACATATAAGTATTTGTTAAGTGGCCAGTTGAAATAAAAAAAAATAATTCACCAGTGAAATATTTAGGTCTTATGCTGTCAGATCGAGGATGGCTCTTGGTCATAACATGTTAATACCGTAGTTAGAAATGCAGGGAATGCCCTTCACTTCTGGCAACAAAGTTTAAAACGCATAAGTATTAACGTAAAAGAGTAGCGTAAAAAACAAGTTTTACCAATTTTGGTGTAGGCATGCCCTGTGTTGAATGCGGTTTCTGATGTGCATATCAATGCAGAATTGGGTGAACGTTAAAGAAACCCACGTCGACTAAATTAATCCGGAGTTCACCACCCCAACGTGCCTCATAATCAGATCGTGGTTTTGGCACGTAAAGAGCAACAATAAATTTTTTTGCATAATAATGCTCTAGAAAAAGTCCAATCCGTCACGACACTGTTCGACCTGGGGATATACAACCGCTTTCTAAGTGTAAGAGGGAAAAATAACGACTGGATCCTTTTGCTTTAACAGGGAAGCAGGTTACGTCTTAAGCTGCTTTATTCAATCTTTCATAATCATATTAACACGTATACATGTTTATCTTTCACCGGTTACCGCTTTTCACCGGCTAACAAACGTTAAACGTAATCGCTAGGCACAGGACGCGCCTGCATGTATCGGAAGTCTCTCGAACGTTATCGATGCTTCTATCCGTTGTCTCTTGTCACCGACGCTCATGTAATCTGATTGTATGAGCGATGCGAATTATCTAGAACTTTTTGGAAGACACGCGGGTACCAAGGATTATTCTGGCACCTTCGATGACTCATGTATAATACCCGACGCGTTTCGCCGCTGATCAGATTTCGCCGTTCGCCGTCTGTATTCGCAGCTTTCGTTGTGCTTCGAGCGTAGCTTGCTTTTGTGGGCCTGCAAGGGTTCGCCGTCAACGCGCCAAGTCCACAGCTTGGCGAGCGGCCACGTGACATCGCCGACTACCTCGCCAGAGCCCAGTGGCAACCACGACAACCCTCAGGCTCGCCGTCACCTGGCCGCTACATCTCGACGCATCGCCGGCTGTATGCCGGCCCAACCCGGGGCCGATCTCCCAGCCCTTACCCGGGAAACTAAAGGCAGCAACCGATGGAGGTGCGGTTGCTGTACGACGCAATGCTGAAGATACTCCACCACTGACGAATCATCATGACGAGGTATCAGCATAGCGCCTGGCAAGAGCCTTGACGACAACACTTCGCCGCCGAAAGTAGACCTACCAACGCGACGTAGCAGCAGTGGAGCAAGCCGACACAGCCGTGATCCGACGCCTCGACTTAACCATAACGCCAGACGATGGTCTACCGATCTAGACGTGCAATTCGATGGTCATAATGTCACCGCTCTGGTCGACACAGGAGCAGACTATTCCGTCTGTAGTGGCGAGTTCGCCGCGAAGTTGAAGAAGGTGAAAATGGCCTGGCAAGGACCCGATATCCGGACAGCGGGAGGACACCTAATAACGCCGGCTGGAATCTGCACAGCGCGAGTCACGGTAAACAACCACACTTATCCGGCGAGCTTCTTAATCCCGCAGCACGGCTCCAGGGATGTTATCCTAGGCATGGACTTTCTAAACCAACACGGTGCGGGCATGGACTTAAGGTCCAAGTCGATAACGCTTTCAACGCACAATGCGATACCACCGGATACAAACATCAGTTACCATGCCTTGAATGTGCTAGAAGAACAAGTCACCGTTCCGCCTCGCTCCAGCGTAAGGATTTTCGTCGGTACCGAAGTGCATGCAGACATGGAGGGCGTCATCGAGGGCGATCATCACTTACTGCACGACCGTGAAATTTGCGTTGCTAGAGGCATAGCTGAGCTACGTGAAGGGAAAGCAAGAGTGATGCTCACGAACTTCAGCCACGAATACAAGCAGGTTAACAAAGGCACCATGGTCGCCTACATCAACGAAATAGTACAAGCCAGTAGTGCTTTCACCTTCACTGATTCTAGTACACCTGCAACGACGACTGTAGTACCTGAACCAACTTTCGACGTCAATCAGAACCTTCCCAATCATAAGAAATAACAGCTAAAAGCTCTGCTCCTGCAATACAAGGACTGCTTCTCGTCGTCGTCAAAAGTTAGAGGAACCCCTGTCGCTAAGCAGCGCATCATAACCGACGAATATATCCGCCCACTCCGTCAGAGCCCGTACCGAGTTTCGGCGCGCGAACGTGAGGCCATAAGGCAACAAGTTGACGAAATGCTACGGGACGACATCATCTAGCCGTCCAAGAGTCCGAGGGCGTCCTCCTGGTGTTAGTAAAGAAGAAGGATTTAATTAACACCAAGTTTCTGCGTCGATTATCGTCACCTCAATAAAATCACGAAGAAGGACGTATACCCTCTCCCACGTATTGACGACGACTTGGATCGACTCTACAACGCAAAATTTTTCGTCAATGGACCTCAAAACCGGCTACTGGCAAGTCGAAGTCGACGAGAGGGACCGGGAGAAGACTGCCTTTTTAACACCAGACGGACTGTTCGAGTTCAAAGTCATGCCGTTTGGTCTTTGCTCGGTACCTGCGACTTTCCAACGCATCATGGATAATGTACTGGCAGGCTTGAAGTGGCAGACTTGCCTCGTCTATTTGGACGACGTCGTTGTGTTTTCCTCAAGCTTCGACGAACACCTCCGGCGCCTTCAAACAGTTCTTCAAGTAATCAAGACCTCCATGCAGACTCACGTTAAAGTCAGAAAAGTGCCGCTTTGCATACGAGGAGCTCTTGTTTTTGGGCCACGTCATCAACAAGTCTGGAGTGTGCCCTAACCCACAGAAAACTGCGGCCATCGCTGACTTTCCTCCGCCCACCGACAAGAAGGCAGTCCGTAGATTCCTTGGACTGCGCGCCTATTACAGGCGCTTCCTTAAGGATTTTTCACGGATTGCTGAGCCACTGACGTACCTCACGAAGGTTGACGTGGAGTTCAAGTGGGAGACGCCGCAAGTCGAAGCACTTGAAGAACTGAAGCGACGCCTGCAATCGCCGCCAATACTTGCACATTTCTACGAAACGCCGATACCGAAGTGCACACCGATGCAACCAGCGTATATAGGACTCAGCGCCGTGCTTGTGGAGAGGACTGATGGACTAGAAAGGGTTGTAAGTTACGCTAGCTGGTCGCTCTCGAAGGCGGAAACAAATTATTCCACAACCGAAAAGGAGTGCCTCGCCATCATCTGGGCTACTTCAAAGTTTCGTCCCTACCTCTATGGCAGGCCCTTCAAAGTGGTCAGCGACCACCACGCCTTGTGTTGGCTAGCTAACTGGAAGGATCCTTCAGGTCGCCTCGCACAATGGAGTCTGACACTTGAAGCATTCGACATCACCGTCGTTTACAAGTCCGGGCGAAAGCACTCTGACGCCGACTGCTTGTCTCGCGCCCCCGTTGAACCGCCGCCACAGGACGACCAGGATGACGACACTTTGTTGGGACCCATCAGTCCTTGTCTGCTTGTCTGGCGGCCCCGTCGAACCGCCGCCACAGGACGACCAGGATGACGACACTTTCTTGGGACCCAACAACAGCGAGCTGACCCGGAACTAATGAGCCTTGTAGACTGCCTGGAAGGCAAGACCGTCATTGTGCCCAAGGTGTTCAGGCGAGGATTGGCGTCGTTTTTCTTCCAAAACGACATTCTCTTAAAGACGAACTTCTCGACTGTTCGAGCCAACTACCTCCTCGTGTTACCCTCAGCATTGCGTCCAGAGGTTCTGCGAGCTCTCCAAAGCGATCCAACGGCTGGACACCTCAGTTTTTCCCGCACGCTCGCGAGGATCCAAGACAAATACTACTGGCCTCGCCTCTCTGCCGACGTCGCCCATTACGTAAGGACATGCCGAGACTCTCAGCGACACAAAACACCGCCGACAAGGCCAGCCGGACTTCTACAGCCGATCGAGCCACCTCGCCGACTGTTCCAGATGATCGGGATGGTCATACTGGGGCCTTTCCCGACGTCGACGTCCGGGAATAAATGGATCGTCGTAGCTACGGACTACCTCACGCGCTACGCCGAAACAAAAGCCTTGCCCAAAGGCAGTGCCGCCGAGGTAGCCTGATTTTTCGTTGAGAACACCCTCCTGCGTCACGGCGCCGCAGAAGTCCTCGTCAACGACAGAGGTACAGCCTTTACGGCAGAACTAACTCAAGCCATCCTGCGATACAGCCACACAAGCCATCGCCGAACCACCGCCTACCACCCGCAGACGAATGGCCTCACCGAGCACCTAAATAAGACAATCGGCGACATGCTGGCAATGTACGTCGACGTCGAACACAAGACGTGGGATGCCATCCTTCCGCACGTGACCTTCGCATACAACACGGCCGTGCAAGAAACGACGCACGTGGCGCCGTTCAACCTGGTCTACGGAAGGAACCCGGCAACGACGCTTGATGCCATGCTACCGGACGTCACCGACGAAGAAAATCTCGACGTTGCCAGCTATTTGCAGCGTGCCGAAGAAGGCCGACAGCTCGCCCGCCTGCGCATCAAGAACCAGCAGAGGACCGACAGCCGACACTACAATCTTCGACGACGCTACGTCGAGTACCAGCCCGGCGACCGTGTTTAGGTCTGGACTCCGATACGCCGACGAGGACTTAGCGAGAAACTGTTACATCGCTATTTCGGACCATATAAGATCATCAGACGTATTGGCGCACTGGACTGAGGTCGTGCCAGACGGCATTTCGCAATCACAGCGGCGCCGGGCACGACCTGAAGTCATCCACGTGGTAGCGTCTTAAGCCTTTCTACGCCCGCTAAAGAATTTTGGTACTTTGTTACTTTGTTATTGTTTGTTGTTTTTTTCTCTCTCTCTGTACGCGTGGTTTTGTTTTCGCTTTCTTGTTTGTAACATCGGGACGATGCTTTTTAAGGGAGGGTATTTACACGTATACATGTTTATCTTTCACCGGTGACCGCTTTTCACCGGCTAACAAATGTTAAACGTTATCGCTAGGCACAGGACGCGCCTGCATGTATCGGAAGTTTCTCGAACGTTATCGATAATTCTATCCGTTGTCTCTTGTCACCGACGCTCATGTAATCTGATTGTATGAGCGACGCGAAGTATCTAGAACTTTCTGAAAGACATGCGGGTACCAGGGATTATTCTGGGGCCTTCAATGACTCATGTATAAAAGCCGACGCGTTTCGCCGCTGATCACATTTCGACGATCGCCGACTGTATTCGCCGCTTTCGTTCTGCTTCAAGTGTAGCTGGCTTTTGTGGGCACATGTTCGCCCAATAAAGAATCAGTTTCGTCATGCACAGTTTTACGACTGTTCACTTCAGCGTCACTACTACGTGATGGTATGGGAATCTACTGATCTGACTATCTGAAATAGAGCACTGCACGGGCCGGTTTTTCAAGTCCGGGCCTGACCCGAGTCCGAAGTACCATACTTTGGCCGGCCCGGTTCTGTTCGACCCATTAGGCTTTTTGCGTATACGAAGCGAGCTCGAGTTCTCGATTATTGTGAAGATAATGGCATGTGATCAACGGCCGCCGGGCGGTCTTCAAGCTGCATCAAAGCAGGTTTTTGCCCTGCATCCCTTCTTGCTGGTTACTTGATAATTTAACTGCGAGAGAAATAAACATTTCATTACTAGCCGAACACGCACAGATTATTATGTGAATATTCGGTATGAAAACAAACCATACAATCGACAGTTAAGGAAATAGGGAGGGATCAGACTAACAACCACCGGGAGTGGCAGAACCCCGGCTTACATTTAGGGATGAAGTTATAGAAAAGCACATCGATTGATCACCATGCTCATGCTTTAAAGAGTGTGGCAACATAATATTGCGAAGGCATAGGTGAACACTACCGTACCCGCCGCGGCCCGCCATTTAATCTCACTTTTGAATCTCATATAGTCATTCGGATACAGTGATGGAACTTGAGCCAATAATTTTGGCGCGAATGTAAATTTAGATACGCTGGGGACTGGCTTTCAGGAATACGATAATACACGGCCACTAGAAGCTTTTTTTTTATTAAGCAGAAATTGTTGAGCCACAATGGCTAACGCTCATCATATTTTCACACGGAACATGTCATTTTTATTGCTTTATTCGGCTTCATTAAAATTATGTCAATTGTTTAATCGACAATTTAGGCATCCTTGTTTAGAAATATATGCAAACTTAGACTCTGTCTAATTGTGTTTCAGTACAGTGCATCTACAACGTAGGCTTTCCATGTTTTTGTTTTCCGCCCAGATTAAAGTACGATCTGCTTGCTTATTCACGTAAATTCGCAGACAACGCACCTAGTGCTACACAAACCTATACAAGGCTGCGAACACGAGGGTCGAGCCACTTAACGAGTGCAAATAGCATTGAAAATAAAAATTTACTGAGGCAATAAAATGTTCTGCATTTCTATTTTGTTTTTCATATTCCCCTCCCCAATGTTGAGAAATTTTGCAGCATCGGCGTAGACTTAAAGCATTTGTCTAAGAACAATATACACTTGAAAGTCTCAGTTCAATTAGTTGGGCTAATTGTTAATTCACCTACGGCAGAATATTCAACTCGCTTGAAAATATAACGAAGAAAATTAATTAAGGAAGTTGCCCTGTGCCTTAAGATACAAAAAAGTTGCAAATGAATTTTCACAATTTATTTGCTACAATTTTCTCGAGGTACTCTAAGTAATTCTTGAAAACTGATTTAATTTTTGTTTTTCCTTTAAAATGATCGCACCGAAAATCTAGATATTTTGTGCAGCAACAAAATATTGCAGCCGACTCTGCCTCTAGGCACATCTTCCGCTTTTGAAAAATGTAACGAGCTCTATCGAAACTCATCTCATTGATTCCCGTTAAGGATAGCTCGGATAACTGAAACAGTCTAATGAATGTTTTTGCAGCGAATCACACACCAATCCAATAGTTTTCCATTTCTTTAGTGCGACTGCAATGCATATATATTTCTAACTCTTTGTCAGGTTGATTCGAATCTGTGATGCCTAGCAACTCTTGAAGTGTGCCTTGCGCCGCTATTCCCACCCATCCAAATGTGTTTCCCCTTGTCGATAGGCGGCACCGCTGTCGTAATCATACCGCTACCTCCATCAAACTTCGGGTCGTCCGTCACTTGCCTGAGCACGATGACCTCTAAGAATTCGAGGTGTTAATAGGCTGGGAACAATGTGGACATGAGTTCGTTAGTGTCGCGAATATGAAAGAATTCCTGCAGAACCCATGTTAAGATGACTATCGAAGTTAATGCGATCATTCACACAATCTAGCGATCTAAAAGCGACACACCGTGTTAGCTAAGACACCTTTATTTAGAATCCGTAGTGTTTCCCCTGATGTTTCAAGTGATTCGGCTATATGCTGTCATGCACTGTCCCCCTCATTGACCCGCTTTGTTGTGACCATCGCTCGCCAATGTTACCTCACGATGGTAGAACAAGAACCGCAGGCCGACGGTGCATGCAGTGACGACGATGGAATTACGAAGAAGGAATGATGTCGATAGAACGACGAAGGCATACAAGGTCGACGGCATGACGACGATGAGATGATTCTGAAATGATGGCGATAAATAATTGCGACGGAATTCAATGCCATGACGCCGGTGTTCTAATCTCGATTGATTGACAATAATTGTACAATACTAGCGTAATGAAATAGAAATTATGCTGATGGAATCTGAGGTGGTATGACGACCAAAGCATTTAGTAATTTTTAGCCAACCAGACACGCTTCTGAATAACATACCAGCCTTCTCCCTTTCTTTTCTCCTATTCCTTCCCAAGACGCTTTACAAACATACCCTCGGCCGTTGAGCTCAGTACGCAGGTGCTCTAGCTCATTAGGCCACGATCACACGTTTACAAACGTATCTTGCCAACAAGTATATTATTCAAGCTCGAACTTAGGGGGAACGTTGACCTTGGGGGTTCCTATCGAAATACATGAGAAATCGGCAATAGTTTCTCAGAGCAACCCATGCACCAAATCTGATGAGTTATGTTGAATTTAGAAAAAAAAGTTAAAATGTAGTGATTTCAGAAAGGGATATTTTATTATAGGCTCTCTACTCTTTTTACGTAAAATTTTAAAGAATTGCCAAATTTCGAAAAAGGACACTTGACTTATAGAGCTATGTACCTCAGCAGCTAATCATTATATCGGAATTCTGTAAATTGCGCCTAATAATACATCCAAAGCGGATAGCAATCATATATCATACACCATCCTGAAATATACCACTATGTTGTGAATGTTGCATTTGCAAAACCCTTCCAAATATTACAACAAATTCACGAAAGTTTTAAGGTATAGCAAAAAAAATTGTTCGCTTTTGATGCTCCAACGAGTGCAGTTTATAGAAATGTCATAATTGTTTTTAATGGCTGAGTTGCGGATTTGGAAACTTCATGCTTATATTTTTTTCAAATTTACGAACATCCTGCGATTCTTTGAAAACATTACACTATATAAACGAAAATTCTATTTGCTGCAGTCTCTGCACTTTAACTTTTCCTCTTAATGCAACACACTTCATTCAAATCGGTTCAGCGGTTTTCTCATAAAAGCATTCCTGCATTTTACGTGTATTTGAGAATCCGGCATCGAAGATAGGCCCGAGCTAAAGCTTCCTCTTAAACAATAGATCACGCCAGTTCTATAGGAAACCCATGAAACAGAACCCTGACGTATATGCAAGACCGTGGCCACAGTGGTGCAGAAATAAAAAGTCTGCTCAAGGAAAAAAATATATATATTAAACGGAAGCTTCGCGGGAGCCTTTATCTCGGCCAGACATCTCTCCAGAATGTGGACGAGCTTTCTGGCCAGGTGTCTAGCAAAACCGTCGATTCATTGTCAGTATAGAGCAAGTAGCTGGCCGTCTTTGAGATAACGCTGATACACAAGTGCGCTCGTTTCCAAGCATCGAGGTGAAGCGACAGCTTCAGGGTGTGTTTCTTTTTATTGCGCTTTCTTTAGTTGTGCGTCATAGCATACGTCATAGCGGGAATTTCAAATTCTTTAAGGTCGATACGCCACGTGGTGGCGCAAAAAGGAAACTGTACGAAATGTCCCTAATTCCTGGTATTGTAATCCGTAGCGACTGCAATCCGCCTGCTTTTGGCTTGTTCAAACCGCCGGCATTCAGTGATAATGGAGTCAACCGTGGTGCAGTTCTTACACATGAGGATGTGGAAGGCATCGTCAGCTATGCCTTTCAACACGTGGCCAACCTTGTCCGTCTCTGGCATGTCTTTGTCAATGGTACGGCACAAGGCTAGTACGTCTTGAATGTAGGCGACGTACGACTCCGTGGACGTCTGAGCTCTGGCCGCCAGCTCGTGCCGGGCTGTCATTTGGCGCGCGGCCGATCGGCCAAACAGTGCACGCATCTTCTCCTTGCATAGGTCCCAACTTGTAAGTTCTTCTTCGTGCGTGTTAAACCACACCCGAGCCGTGCCCCGTAGGTAGAAAATGACGTTGGCAAGCATTAGAGTCTCATCCCACCTGTGGTGCTTGCTGACGCGCTCGTACAATAGGAGCCAATCGTCGACGTCTTTGTTGTCCGTGCCGCAAAACGCGCCGGGGTCGAGGGGCTGCGAAAGGACCACGGTCGGCGGCGCCGCAGGCGCGGGCTGCGATGACTACGTACTGTCTTCGGCCATGGAGGCGGGAGAAACGTGGCGTCCGCTCCGAAGATCCAGGGCCGGGTGGAATAGAGCCCGCAACCTCCACCAAAAAGATGTTACGGGGAGTATTTAATTAACCGTGAATGGCTAGCGCTTGCCTAGTCAAGACTGCACAGAGCACACAGGTTCCAGCAGGTTTTCAGTCCGACAAGAGAGCTTCTGACCCAGCCCCACTACAACGTCTTTGTCTTTGCCATTGCTCGTGACAATATATTTGAAGTGAAAATAGGCTATTTGAGAATCACTTTGCCACAAAAAGTACTTCAATGCGTTCAGCAGAAGCGGAGTTATTGGCAATCAAACACGGCCTCCGCTGTGCTTTCCTTCCTCATTCAATGCCTTTCACTGCGGAGGCTACGGCGGAGTGGGGCGGCGCCACAACGCTCCGCCTCGGAGACGTCAACGCGGCGCGCAGTTCAAATTTCATTTTAGACTTCCGGTTTGGGTGCCTATACGAAGCGCTAAACGTAAGCCAAACGCAGCTGTCCTCAGCGAGCCGCAGTGCGCTTAGCCACTGGACTCGTGGCGGCACTTCGCGATGGCCGCGGTGTAGCCGACCGCAGCGACCAATATCAGCCGTGTATTGGAGTGTGCTTTATTACGAAATAAAGCACGCAGAAAAGAGAGAGGATCATGGGGTCTTTTTAAACGAGAGCGTTTGAGAAAAAGGTGACTTCGCGTTCCGCTTGCGAGCTCCACGGACCGCGTACGACAGCAGCACGTGGCTGAGATGTTCACAACAGCGGACGCTATCCGCGGACAATATTATTTCACCAAGCCCGAGGGGTGGCCCCATGGGTCCGTCCTCTCGCCGACGCTCTTCAACCTAGTGATGATCGGGCTCTCCGAACGACTCTCGAAGATCGACGGGCTAAACCACGCCATCTATGCGGACGACATAACCATCTGGTGCTCCGTGGGGTCGGATGGCTTCATTTAATCCGCCCTGCAGGGGGCCATCGAAACTGCCGAGTCCTACCTCGAACACACCAGTCTCAAGTGCTCCCCCACCAAGTCGGAGCTGTTGCTATACTTGCCCAAACGCCATGGCGCCAAGCCCAAGGAGTGGAAACCTCTGGCCGAACGCAACATCACACTCCGCATAAGAGACGGTCGTACAGTTCCCAGGGTAGACTCCATCAGGGTCCTCGGTATGATGATCGAGTCCCGCGGAACCAACACCCTAGCGGTGCAGAAACTCGTGACTAAGACTGACAATGCCATACGACTTGTACGTATACATATATAGTGGCCAACCGGCACCACGGCCTGAAAGAAGACAACCTACTGCGTCTTGTACACGCGTTTGTTCTAGACCACTTAACCTATGTCGCCACCGTACACAACTGGCTACGTGCAGAGCGCGACAAACTCAACGCCCGTATTCGAAAGGTTGTGAAACGAGCACTCGGCCTCCCTATTACCACTTCTACGTATAAACTCCTCGATCTCGGCGTGCACAACACGCTAGAAAAGATCGCCGAGGCTCAGGAGCGAACGCAGCTCATCCGACTCACGACCACCAAGGCGGGCCGCCACATCCTGCGCGTGCTCGGCTTTTTCTCCTCCATGATCAGGGATCCCCCAGATTTGACGCCGGTCCCCCGCGAGATCCGAGACCTCATCACGATCGCTCCCATTCCGCGAAATATGCATCCCGACCTAAACAGAGGCAGGCGCCTTGCGCGAGTGACCGCTCTTAATTCTCAGGCGCATAGACATGAAAACGGACGATGTCTCCTTCGTGGACGCCGCTGCCTATCGCAACAACCGAGACTTCGCCGCGGTCACGGTCTCATCCTCGCAGCGGATCCTCAACTCCGCTACAATCCTCACTCGAGAGACTGAAGTAGCGGAGCACGTAGCCATAGCCCTAGCTGTGGTCGACAGCAAACGGGCAGTCATATATAGCGACTCCAGACCGGCCATCAAAGCCTTCGAACGCGGCGTCGTCTCGGACCAGGCGTTACGCATTCTCCGCAGCGCGGATCACAGTACCCTCAAACACCACACCACCATCTGGTTGCCCGCCCATCTCGGCCGGGTGCCGGGTGCCCCGCCAAACCTCAACGAGATCACCCAGGACGCAGCGCGTGCGCTTACTGACCGCGCCGTCCCAGGACAACCTCACCTCGCCGAGATGGAGACCAACCGGGATGCACCCGTTACGTACAGCAATTAAATCACAAAGCCCTTCTACCTTGAACGCTGCATCTTTCCGCCCCCACACCCCAAACTTAACAGGCTGCAGGCGCTAACCCTACGCTTATTACAAACAGACACGTACCCAAATCCCACCAAACTCCACGTTCTCTATCCTGACGCGTACTCCAGCGACACGTGACCCTCGTGCGGATACACGGCGACACTCGCACGCATGCTGTGGGAGTGTAGAAACGCTCATCCCGACTCTATACCTCGGACAAGTGGGAGAAGTCCCTCAGAAGCTCGCTTCTCGCCGACCAGCAATGTGCTGTCCAGCAGGCCCACGAAGCGGCCGCCAGGTATTCGCTGTCGGTCCCTACGTGGGAGACACCCACTACGCGCTAAGCGCGTCCTGCAGGACCTAAAGTTTTTTCAGTCCAGTACAGTCCCGAGGGGTGGTTCAGGGCCCCTTTAAGGACAGCGCAAAGAGCGATGGACCGAAAAATCTTAGGCGTAACGTTAAGAGACAGGAAGAGAGCGGTGTGGGTCAGACAGCTAACGGGGATAGCCGTTATTCTAGTGGACATTAAGAGAAAAAAAAATGGAACTGGGCAGGTCATGTAATGCGTAGGGTAGATAACCGGTGGACCATTAGAGTTACGTAATAGGTGCCAAAGGGAGGAAAGCGCAGTCGAGGACGGCAGAAAACTAGGTGGGTGATGAAATTAGAAAACTTGCATGCGCAAGCTGGAATCAGCTACCGCAACACAGGGTTAATTGAAGATCGCCTTCGTCCTGCGGTGGACATAAAGATAGGCTGTTGATGATGATAATGAAGGAGAAGATGATGATGATAATGCAAGAGTCAATGCGTACATTACAAAAGAAACTGCCGAGCTTGATTCTCGTGGCATCAGCATCTTAAGCGCACTGCTGAATAGTCGTGTCCTTAGCTTATCATCTTTCTTTACTCTGGGACGCAAAGAGCTACTATTTTACCCTGATATTGCCTGGGTTGGATCGCAACATCTAGGTGAAATTGAGAGATGTGACTACGAACGCACGCGAATAGGCGTACGATGATGTTGAAAGGGCCAGAAAGCCCCCCCCCCCCCTCCCCCCCCTCATTCATTCGATTATGTGCTCATAATGGACGACCGATATAGAGGCACTCCCTGTTGCGCAATTTTCTTGTTCTTTCTTCTTATTGGTCACAGTAGCCGTTAGAGGCTTTAAGAAAGGCGATAACGGTGGTAGAAGTCACTTTGACGTAGATTGGGGCAAAAATCTAATGGCGTGGGTGTGAACGGACGTTTACTTTCACAGACGCGGATCTTGCGACAGACCGCAGCGTCCATTAGTCCGGCAGTGAAGGAGCATGTACATGAACTGGATACTGTCACGCTTCAATATCCGGCGAACATCCATTTTGATTGCTTAGTGTACGCCCTCTCTCGGTGGGCTATGTTCGCTAGGTGGCAATTCGCTCGAAAAAATGTTTCGAGCACTTAACGTTTCAGAATCCCATCAATAACATACGCAGAGGTAACAACGACGACGCCAGCCAAAGCGACAGTCATAAAACCAACTACTACGACAACGAGGAACGACGTCGATGCAACAGCAAGAACATAGTATTATTTTTATAACATCTGAGTTGTTTAAGCCGGCCGTTATTCCGTTAGTCGTCAAAAAAAAATGTGGGCCAATCCTGGTGATAGTGCAGAAAGAGTCCAAGCGCAAGGGCACATATCCCTGTGAACTAGCGAAGCTGATCCTGGCTAAGTCTAACTAAGCATGGTTGGGACTACTTAAACTTAGTCAGTAATCGACAGCCAATCAATAGCTAATCGATAATCGATCAATAATTAATAAATTCTGGAAAATGCTGGGGATGACGTGGTAGTGCTTAGCCTAGACCAAAAGCCAGGAGTATAGCTAGGTGCCCATCAGCTCCGCTGTCTCTCTAGCATTGCGCCTCCAGTGCAAGCTACGCAATTTTTTTAACTAAATGTTACTTATAGTTTCAGTGCTGCTGCAGCTGATTATGTTTTAATTTCGGTCAGTAACTGTCTTCATCTTGATAATGAGAATTTGTACTCTCGAAGAAAAACATTCTACCATCAGTGTATCATACATGCTGTCATTGCCTGGTCTTGCAAGTACAGATGGATTTCCTGCCGCTACTGTCTCGCAACCCGACACATGAACGTTGAGCTAAACTTTCTCCTGACGCCCAGACATTGATAATCAGATGTTATATAGAGTGGTGTGCCGCAAAGCAAGTGGACTTCCAATGATGTTTCTCCCATCTTTCAGTGTGCAAATACCGCATTCCAGTAGAGCACGTGTCTTACCTACGGGCATTTGCTATTCATTCTAAACTAAAAAGCAAAGCCTGCTCTTAATAAATCTATACCGACTCACTCATATGCTAACGGCTCTGAAGTTATAAGTTGGTATGCTGCCGCACTGATATATCTAAAACACGCGAAATCCCTAAATACCTGTATGCCTTATAGGCGGCCAGCGCTGAAACGTTAAACGCCAACAGCAACGTCGTAACACATAGCCTTGCGGGTGGAAAAAAAGAAGTCTTTAGTAGGACATGCTTTGATTTCGCGCGTCAGAAAATTCACCGCTCACCTTGATGGGCGTGCGTGCAGTGTGGCCTGACTCGGCATAGGCATGGTAGAACATAGGAGCGACAGAGCTTGGCCAGACGCGCTAGGAGTTATCGAGCGTTGATACGTGCTCGCGTCTGTCATCGGTCAAGATACCGCACCATTTTCATGGATCCCTATCTGACGGCGTCAGCACATTTCAGCAGGACACTCAAACTGCCGTAGTACATCTTGGCGAGCACTGGTTCCACTGATAGCGCCACTATAAAATTCTACTCCATTGTGCAAATCAAGGGGTGACGCCCGACGCACGTTCAGCGCGAACTTCAATGTTCCCGTGGACGACTCCTGACACGATCATATAATGAGATTTTAGCGCTTCAGCTAATGGATGGATGGAAAAACTTTATTTTTGGTCCATTGGGTCACGCTAGTTTCCTAGCCCGAAGCGGGCCGCTGCCACGTTGGGACCGAAAGGCCTAGCCTATCGGCCGCTTCGCGGGCCCGTTGGACTGCCCATAGCTGTTCATCTAGTGTGAGACTGCGTAGAGCTGCGTCCCAACGCTCTTCAGTGTTGTCCTTGTCGCTGCATAACGCGGAGCAGCGCCACAGCATATCACTTAGATATATGGTGCCGTTACATTTATCGCATGTTGTATGAGTAGAGATCTCCGGATAGATCTTGCTGATTAATAAAGGGTTCGGGTAAGTTCTTGTTTGTAAGAGGCTTAGCGTAATGGCCTGAGCTCTGTTTAGTTTACTGTGTCGAGGGGGGAAGACCCTGCGTTGTAGGTAGAAGTGCTTCAGCTAATGGTGTAGTATTTAGAGTACTTCAAAAATTATGCGCTAAAACCGAGGTGTGGTCAGAACGTAAAGCGTCAAGCGCAACCAAACAATTTGTGTTCCCGTGTTTTGCGAATACGCGAATTTGCGATCACGTCGCGGTAAAATTCCGCAACGCCATTAAGAGGTTACTCTGAATGGCAAGCGCAGAATCGTCACATTGTTTCCCACGCAGTGTTGTGTACGAAGCGTGAAACGCCCACAGTATTGAATACGTGCAAAGATTATATCCCGTTATTGCACAATCTCGGCTTCCCTCGATTTTTTCTTTTTATTTTGCTTACTGAACAAGCTGAGAACAGAGGCCTGTTTGAGTAGCGTTCTTAGTGCAACACTTCTTCGCGTTGGTTTGTGAGCGTGTACTGACGGTTTAATTAATTCCAGCCAGCCACAAAGGGTGCGTACGAATTATGAAAGAAGTGAAACAAACAATGAAAATACGCATTATGTTTGCACTTTCTCTAGGCGCTTGATGATTTTCTTTCCCTCCAACTGAACACTTGCGCCAGAGAACTCGTGGACGACGTGGGCGGATCATTTCGCAACATCTGCGCAAAAGCCGAGGTTTGCTTACTCCCACGCATTCCTTAAACCGACCCTATTGTTCGAGGTGGTAAACGTATCGATCCTCCCTATCGTTCTTATCAGAGCTGATTGCATGCGTCATTATTGCGGTAATCACGCGCGCATAAATTATCAACTGCTTCGAGATTTAACAAGCAGCAAGAGGCACCTTCGCTCATTTTCTCAGCATGCTCCTCCTTTCCAAAAGCAAAATAGTGGCGGTTCACTTTATAGAGTTATGCAGTTTATTCAGGGCAGATCTCTAGAAAACGAAACAACTTCACAATAGGAAGTCCACAAGGTGCTGTGTAGCAATGAGCTTTCTCAAAGCATCGCTCACTTCTCGCAGACTAGTGTGTCAGCAGTTGCGTGGCAGTGAAATGTCCCGGGTGCTGATTTCTTAACGCAAAAACTTGGCTCGCGTTAACAATAGAGGTTAAATGGGATCTCGATGCCGAAATGTAAACTTACAAAATATGCACGTGATATGAGCAAAACAGGCAACAGTAACATAATTGAAACTAAGAAGCAAGTGTCTTACGGACCGGTCCGTAGGTGCCACCTGCGATTACCACAGAGTGTCCCTTGCACTAGCATTCCTATAGGCGGTGTACCACAGTACCTTTCATTTTCTGATCATGTTACGCAATGGAAGTAGAAAAAAGTTTGACGGAACGATTCCCATCTGGCAGTGCACTTATCGAGCTGCATATCTCATCACGCTGTCAGCTTTGAACACAACGTTTTACAAAACCCTGCGAAGAAATGCTAACGTGGACAAACAGCATATAAACACCATGGCCTAGATGCTGCATTGGAAAGGCATGTCTAAGATTTTTACTGAAGAGAATGGAATGCAATACAAATAAGAGCAGTCTCCTCTTACCACGCCATCTTCCACATACAGCTAGGTAGTTGTT
Organism: Dermacentor silvarum; assembly: GCF_013339745.2. Taxonomy (NCBI): domain Eukaryota; kingdom Metazoa; phylum Arthropoda; class Arachnida; order Ixodida; family Ixodidae; genus Dermacentor; species Dermacentor silvarum. Next base: position 88,256,715 of record NC_051157.2, read on the forward strand.
GATTGATTATTTTATTGATAGATTTATTTCACCGACCCAGAGCAATACACGGGTTATAGGAGGCAACATATTGGAGGGCTTCGAAAACGTTCGATATTCTTTAACGTGCACCCATAACTAGGTACACGTTATTTTTTTTCATTCCTCTCCCATAGGAATGCGGTCGCCATGACCGGAATTCATGTCGTGACCTCGCCTTCAGCTGCTGAACAATCGTAGATACTGAGTCACCGTGGTAGTTAGGTGCATGTAGCATGTGTCGCACATAGCACCGAGAAATAGGTTTGCGTGTTCACTGCGTACACTGCGTACATAGCGTAGTATTTACTGTAACACGCAGATCATTTCGTGAGAGATAGCGCGACGTGCGCATGGAGCGTCTTAAGTGTGGCGTGAAGTTTCTTTAGCGAAAGTTTGCGGAAAGCCTGGCGTTCTTGTCTTTGGGCACTTGGCTGCTGGAGGAATGATTCATGGTCTGCTTTCCCATCACTGGGTTTATTCGTTTTGTCGATCTCCTGGCGTGATTCCATTTTCCTGGCGTACTCGGGTACTTTTTTTTTTTTGCTGTACTTAAGGAGCTCCAGGCCGGTGCCCAATGTTCTGCCTTTGTGCGACTGGCGTGCGTGCGTGCGTGCGTGCGTGCGTGCGTGCGTGCGTGCGTGCACGGGTTTCACTAAACTGCATTCGCGAACAGAGTTCGACGAAAGCCGGCCGGTGCCCGGTCGTAGTAGTTATTATGAAGACGAACAGTCAGCAGTGAGGCTTGGGGGGAACACGCGTTCTATAGAGTTAAACCACACAAAGACACACGACGAGAGCAGAACAGGAAGGAAACAAGCTCCGTTGCCGCCGGGCAAAACGAAGTCGTATAGCGATTACAGATCAAAGCCATGCACCACGAAGGGCGGATGGGGGGGGGGGGGGGGGGGGGGCGGGGGCAGGGGACGCGGTAGCAATGGCAGCATCAGGAACTAACCAGTCAGCGCGCAATTTGCAGCTGGTTCTTTACGAAGCGAGGCTTCGTGCCCTCGTTCTTTCTAGTCAGCACATCCTCCGGCACGCCGCCGAAATTCATCTTCAAAGCAAGAAGCTCAGGGCGTTTGCGAAACCCCCTTCTTCTCTCTCTCTCTCTCCCTGCTCTCTTATTCTCGCGTCTAACTGAACCGTTTGTTGACGTCTTTCTGTACGGGAAAAACGCCTTTGTGTCGGACCTTGCGGGCCGTCACGAAGGCGTGCTGTATTCGCGTGAGAACTTGTCCCGCGGGTAATTACAGTCTTTCCCGGCAGCCGCCACTCTCCCGACAGCCTTTGCGAGTGGCACAGCCCTGTGGAGCGCCTGCTCCCGATTCCCTATTATTCCGAGCTCATCATCTTCGTGACTGCAGCGGAGCGCGCGTGGCTGCTGGTCCTTCCGTCGCCTCGGAACAGCCTCCCTTCCTTTCGTTGACGTCGCCAAACCGCCTAAGGGACGCCGACGGGACCGCTAGATGATTTCTTCTGGTTCGGTGTTAATAGAGCAAGAACATCATACGAAGCAGCCTATAGAAAGTGCGTAGAAGCTGGTTGGATTCAATGATTGAGCCGCCTTTCTGTGGCAATGAGTAAAGCACTCTCTGTGGCTGCTACGCACTGTCACCTGGAAATGTGCAATGCATCACGGTTGACATAGTGTGCGTTTGCAAGCATGCGAACTGATTCCACGGGGCATTAGTCTTCTCCGCATGTATCACGTGAGCGTGAACTGCACCGGTGTATTGCGTTAACTATTAAATTATGGGGTTTAACGTCCCTAAACTGCGCAGTGCGTTATGAGTGACGCCGTAGTGGATGACTCCGGAATAGTTTTAACTATATAATCTGGGGTTCTTCAGCGCGCACCTAAGTCTAAATGCACGAGAGCGTATTAGCATTCCCGCCCCAGCTCAATGTGACAGCCGCGACCGGGAATCGAAAAAATTGTCATAACCACTGAGCAACTGCAGCCGGTGTGCCTTGCTTTGCGTCCGCCGATTCGTTGTGGCCCAGAGAGAAAGCAAACGGCTTTACTTGGCTGAAAGATCCAAAATCTTCTATGCAAAGTTAACTGCTGAAGGACGTTCATGACTACTCGATTTGGAACACAGAGTGGGTAACTACAAGAGCGACGCTAGTAATGATGTTTCCAGGATACTTCGACGTGACCAAAAGTTGTCTATTTGTTGAATGAGCACACGAATTGAAATATTAGATAGCCATGTAGCGATGGCGTATATTCAGTTACAAGTATTGGCTCTATTTATTTCCTCTTTTCGTAACCTTCAGTGTACAGTAACATACCCAACGCTCGTGTCGTTAACCTTCCTGCGTATTCCATCCTTGATTTCTCATTTTGATTAGAATTCACTCGGAAGCATATTCATGAAACAAATGCACATTAAATGTTCCGCATACAGGCTTCGACCCAAGGCGAGGGAGAGAAGATCCGCGATTGGTTAGTAGAGTTAGCGACGTCCGTCTAATTATCTTTTTTGGGCCGTTCATATACCGATTATCATGCAAGCTCCCGGACCAAATTCTCGGGACTTCTCTTGCGTAAGTGTGCCTTGTGATTGATCGTCGCCCCCGCCATGATTAAAATGCCAGTAACGATGTGATCTCAATATGATAGTGGAGGCGCCTGCCAGTCCCAAATCACACTTGCCTAAAAGAAGTTTCGTAAATCCGACACCACGTACTCCCCTCTCTTTGAAACAGCGGAAAATAATTCCTGGTATATGATATTTAGTCTGCGGTTCACGTTGCGTAATGAATGCCGTGAATGAAGTGCCGTGGCCGTCACGGAAAAGAGAGAGAGAGACAGAAGAAAGGGGAAAGGCAGGGAGGTTAACCAGATGGGAAGGTCCGGTTTACTACCATACGCTGGGGAGAGAGGGGAGCGGGAGGTAAAGTGATAGCAAAGTAGATATAAACAAAGTAAGGAGCACAGACACACAATCACAATCGGTCTCAGATGGCACAGCACAGTAGCACTTGCAGCACTATAAACATCTGTTCAGGCTACAGCCGCTTGTCCAAGTCTGTTGCCCTTAAAAACTGCAACAGTGCCCTCGTCGCCCTCCGCTGCGATGGCTTGTGATGTCGGCATTCTAAAATAAGCTCCTCTGTTAGAGGTCTTTGGTGAAAACGCGCTATCGCGATTGCGAGTGATCGTCTCCGTAAATTGTAGCGATAACACTTCCTGCGGCAATCTATAGGCTGTGTGCAAAGAAACAAAAGCAGGATTGAAAGTAAAGAAGAATCGAATGCTTAGTTTAGAACAATGATTGACGAAAAGCAGAAGATGCTCTTGATAGGGATGCTTTGGACGCCCCGCACTAATTCGTTGAGTCATCGGGCCAAGCGCATGTCGACTTAAACATGTACAATTTCTGACATTAGCCTACTTAGAAAACGTAGCCATTAAGCACGTCAACGTTAGAGCGATCTACGCAATTCATGAACAACGTATAAAAGGGTGTTTGCGACATGTGCCTTAGACACAACCGTGTGCAGGCTCTTGATTGCTTTAACTTAGCTCGCTAGATGCATTCTGCTTGTCGCTATTCATTTCCTGCCTACGGGCAATCTCCGAAAGCCCTTATGTCTGCTAGCAAGACAACGCCGACACTTACTGCCGGAAGGCAAGTCCACGGTATACGCTGGTCAGCGGCGTTCCGAGAATTATTGCCCTTTCCCTCACATCCCTCCTTCCGATACGAATCTTGAGGACGCGTGTTTGCCTGCCGAACGAGGGACATGCACACCCCCGTCGCTGGAGCTCCAAGCAATCTCTTCGTGCACTCCGTCATCAGGCTTGCTTCCCTTCCATGGCTGTAATCTGCCTTCGGCCCACAGGTTGTACGCCGGCGGCCTCGACCGCCTACTCTCAAGGTGTGTACACTATGGATCTCTTTCTGCAGTGGGCGGGTGCTGGTGGCGGTGAATATCTCTGCGTAGGAATGACAGAAACGCGTGAGTACGGGTTTGTTGGCTCATCGTCCGCGGAGAGAGAGAGATAGAGCTCCTCTGTTATTCGCGTCAACGTGTTTGCCAGAGCGTTTACCGGAACCGGACGAGGAAGCTGGCGGACAGGTCCTGTGAGTCGCACACCCACGCTCGTTTGTGACATGTGTGTCACCCAGGGTAAACCATAGAGCAGAGAGCCAGACTTGAGAGACCGTTTCCTTTTGTGTGTACGGGCGCTCGATTCTCCGCCATCACTTTGGGTAAACGTGCCGGAGAGTACTCTATAGAGACGAGGTGTCCTTGGCAAGGTTCCTCACGGAAGCCATCTCCTCTTGCGTCATTGTCGGTGTGGCTGTGTCGGTGAACTGCTCTTAAGCCAAGTAGATTCGACACGTCGTGCTTACGTTTGACGAAACAATGAATGTTTGACGAAACAAGGAAAGCCTCAGGTTCTCTTGATAAACGGCCTTGTCGCAGTAGTTCATGCTGGCGGAGAGGATTCCTTAAGCAGACAAACATTTCGCACTGGGCACCGGGAGGTTGGTTTTATCCGCTTACAACTGGTTGCAGCAGGAGCACATGTTTTCCTAATTCGCTTTCCAAATTATTTTGGCACTCTATGATAAGCGTACAAGATATATGTAGTATTACGTCACATTGTTGCACACTACGGTATTTTACGGAGGCTAAAACAAAACAAAAATATCAAGTTGTTTGTACATTTTTACAACTGTAAAAATGTGATTTTAGGGTAATATATCCACTGGGGCCCCCAGATTTGGCCCACAAAGTCCAACGTATCATTTCAATTACGTTGAATTTAGTACCTCAAGAGAGAGAGAGTAGATTTTAATGAAGAGGAGGGAGGAGAGGTGAGGCCTGGAGAGCGTGTCTCTAGCCTGCTACTCCTCACTGGGGTAAGGGGAAGTGGGAGATACAGGGATAGGTAGGTGGCAGCTGATTATGATATCGCACAATGAGCTATTATTTGCACACGTTGTCCAATACGCGGTTGTGCACTTTTCACACACTACACACAGGAATAGTGTTGTCCACACAGAACGTCATCGCACAAACACATTTCGCTCACTGCACACTGCACAGGTCCTAGATACGACCGTCTAAGCCCGTCTCCCACATAAAGTTCAAAGGTGATCTTATGGTGCGCTGGGCATGATCAATGCTTCTCCACGCGCCTAAAACCTTTACTTCCGAAAAGGGGCGGGAGTCCAAACAGTCAACACTACGCTTTAGTGTCCTTCAAAATTCTAATTAAAGCGCCGGAAAGTAAACGTAAAGCCGATGGTTGCGTTTTTGATGCGCTGGGGCGAGTTTTACAGTCGGAGATAAGTCATCATGCCTATTACGGCTCATTTAATTGCTTTACTAAGTACTTTTTACTCAAATGACATTTATTTGCTTGTTTAGGCGCGACTGTACCCTACATGGTCAGGAATAAAGGGAAACAATTAAATCCTAATTTTCTTTGTGTTTAATGACGTTTAGCTATATGTGAGGTCAGAAGAAGCAAACGTGACAGTCCGAGAACATGCTCCGAGTTGATGTCACACCCAATACACATATATCCTTTAATGCTTGTAGTGAATCAAGCGCTAGCTGTCGTTAACAGGTGGCCGCTTGTGGGCCCGATTTGGCGACTTGAAAGTTGCAAAGAGCAACACCATACTTCACCAATCCTGGACCCGCTCTTTATTACTCAGCTATCGCCAAAATGTACTCGGTGAACTTCTTGAGCACGGCTATAACCGTACGGCAGACTCTGCTTAGATGCATTTTTTTTTTTTTTCGTGTGTTCGCGATCGGGCGCTGACGTCTGCATGTGCACTAGCATTGAAGCCATTCCGTCGGAACCGGCGTGGAATGCCTTATACTATCTTTGTAGTTCAAAGAAAGAAACACTTCACACTTTCACGCGCTTAAGCACACCATGAAAATGATAGTTCTTTATTAAAATATATATATAAAAAACATGGAGTTCCACTTACAAGGCTTATATGACACATTTATTTAGGCCAAAGAGAAGAGCCTTGCGTATTTTGATTGCCAGCAGCGCATTTAATCATGGTACCAAGTTCACAAATATATTTAGTATTCACGACTTAGTCGCACGTAATATTGCCTTCTTTATGTACGAAACCATTAGTAAGAAAGCACGCTTCGTTTCAATTTTGCTTCGTCACTCGCACCTATAAGACGAGTGTGACTCATGCCATCACATTGTATTACCTCAAACCAAACATACTAATGCTCTATCACAGTGTTAAATCTTTTCAAATTATAATTATTAAGGATAGCATTCGCAATGACATAAAGGTGTCATCGCACTATTCAATTATTTCACAAAATTATTAAATTACTTCGATAATATTTCTCGGGTATACTTCTATGTAACTTTGTGCATTATATTTTCCGGCGGTCTGCTATTTACACTTTCTTTCGCTGTCAGTTATATCAAGGTTGCATATTACGTTCCGATCATGTGGTGATCATTTCTGCATATCGCATTAAAGCGGTGTGCCGAATGTATTCTTAGCTAGTTGGGCAATTATTTTGAGTGCCAGTAGACAAAGGACTCTCATTGTAAAGAATGTCTGGTAAAAAATATCTGGGGCAAAATTCACAAATGTTTTCGTTCGTAGTTGCTCTTCGCCATTGGTTGGCTCCATATTTTCCCATCCGCCTTTGCTAATGATATGTCCAGCATCCGGATTGGATGGAACTTGCTCATGCGAACAATTCAAGCATAAGAGCTTAATTTTTTGCAAATACAGGCCCCGGTTCTTATTTTGAACCGCTGCCTGATAACTTTGTTCACGGCCTGCTGTTGCGCCAGCACCGATTAAAACTTAACTTCGGCAGTAGGTCAAACTCGTGGCACGCCACATAGAGCCCACGATAGCACGAAGCTGTCGTCCTTGAGTTCAGCGGAGGAACGTCGTTCATCTGTCGCGCCTTCCTGGTGCGAGCTTCGTATACGGGGTCTCAATAATTGAAACGCGGCGTCGGCGTGTCGCTCGCGCCAACGAGTGTAAACAACGCGCCTGGGGAGAAAACAAAGCACCGGAAAGAGAGTGTAAACCCAACGCGTGAATCAATAAAGCGCCCGAGGAACGAGTAATTGGAAGCTCCACATTTTCCGATCCGTGTTAGAAAAAGCGTGGAAGCCTTTCGAGCGTGAAACGAAGTATCAGTTCTTCTTCTTTCATCTTTTGAGGGAGGAGAAAGCGTCGCTGCAACAAACACTCGCTTCTGTCGTATTCCCCAGCTGACAATGCCGTAGCGGAGTAGCGGAGAATATCCGTGTGTGGCCACAGATGGCGCTTCAGGCTTCGGCAATTATTCTTGTGTGAGTTTCTTAATAACCGATCTCCTCTTCCACGCCAGGAATCATAAAAGAGACCGAACTCTGACTGAACGAACGGAGGGGCGTTGTTTAAATGCCGAAAAGCTTTTATTCTGATGTCAGCGTCGAAAAATAGTTATGTAGACTTTAATGGTGGAAAAGCACCGAAGGCAATGATGCTCTGGGCGCAACAAAAAAAAAAACTGCAATAATGATGTGAAACCGATTTTGTAGTACCAGACAACAATCTCCAGTCTTCGCTGCGTAGACATGTTTGCAAGCGTAACTGATTGCTAATTAGGTCAGGGCCACACCGCTACACTGTCATAGTGTGCTTAGCGCTGATTCTAGCTTCCGAAATGTAAAAGGGGTGTGTCAATAGAAGGAATAGAAGGACTAAAAAGGTGGTAGAAGGCCCACGGCCCATGTTGATCAGGCGAGACGAGTAGCTATGCGCAAAATATTACACTAACGTTAGAGGAGTGTTGCCCAGTTTCAAAGTGAGGGCTTCAAAAGGTCTGCGCGGTAAGACTTTTCAGAAACGTTGCCGATGCTCACTCACTCACTCACTCACTCACTCACTCACTCACTCACTCACTCACTCACTCACTCACTCACTCACTCACTCACTCACTCACTCACTCACTCACTCACTCACTCACTCACTTCCCTTCACTTCACTTCAATTTATCCAATTCCCGTGGTGTCGCCACGTGCAGCTGTCAACAATTAGCACCTGGGTCTAGCACTCCGTCCGTTTGAATAGCAATCAATGCAGCCAGTATTCTCGCCAACAAGCAGTATGGTTAGTATATTTGTTACATGCATGTATCGACAAGCGAGGTCGCGGGATCGAATCCCGGCCCCGGCGGCCGCATTTCGATGGAGGCGAAATGCAAAAACGCCCGTGTGCTTGCGTTGTAGTGCACGTTAAAGAACCCCAGGTGGTCAAAATCAATCCGGAGCCCTCCACTACGGCGTGCCTCATAATCAGAACTGGTTTTGGCCCATAAAACCCCAGAAAGAAGAAGAAGAAACATTACGGAGTTGGCCATTTGCAAATATAGGGCTTAGAGCAGAGAACTGAGGGCTCCGAAAGAACTTTTTTCTTTCCTTTCCCGCTTCAAAGAAGAAAGGAACGTCTGAGAGTCCGCGATAGGCCACGTCGATAGATTGCGCTGTACGCGTCAATCATGCGGCCGGAAGCGACGACAACGGCCGGTTCTTCTTCAGCGTTCGTGCGTTAGCGCACGGGAGGAGGGAGGTGGGCGTTAACCTCTCGACAACTGTGTATGGGCGCGCGCACGTAGCCATGCTCGCCACACCTGCGTTGATGGATGAACACCAGCACGACCCGTGGCCACGTTTATGAGCGCTTATAAGCGGGCTTGTCGGTGGCACGGCGTGGCGTGCTTGGGCTTGCAGATGAGAAAGTTGCACCACCGTATCAACAAGTATTTTTTCCTTGGTCATTTTTCCCTCGTTCGGGGATATTGACCCGCCACTGCACTTACGCTTTAGATTTTTTTTTCGCGCTAGAACCTATCGATGACGCAACTTTCGTAGCGCAACACCAGCCATAACATATCGACCCACTCACCGTTGTTGCGGTTCGTAAGGCCCCATTTGTGTTAGTGTTTCTTTCCTTACATTTTTTTATTTTTTTTTTCATGCTGAGTAGTGCTACCCGTTCTTCGAGTAGCATTCTTTTGCCCATGTATTGTTAAGGCTGCTTAAAGGAGCATCTGGGGCTCTTTTCTGGCTGCACACCGATACCGGTGTGATCGATTAGAAAGCTTGATCGTTTATCACGTGTTATTACTAACACCCTCTGCAGTAGTGCTGGTTCTTTTCGAGACGAGTGTTTTTTTTTTTTTTTTTTTTTTTTTTTATCCACACTTCGTCGTATTCAAGGAAGCCTCGAGGATTCTTTGTCTTCTCGCCAACACCATGCAGACATTTTTAGTCACCTCATTTTTCTTACAGTAATTCATATTATTTCTTGGAATATGAATGGGGAGGACGCAATACAGATCAAAATTCAGACATGATTTACCGATCAAATGCCTAAAGGAACGGATAACGCATATGACATACGTCAATTTGGATAACAACAGAAATACGCACAGCAGCACTGGTATCCTATGCGCGACGACAGTTATCAGAAAAAGAAGCGTTATACTTATTATCAATCAAGAACATGGTCCAATATGCTTGAATAATTTATTAATGAGGTTTCCTGCCCTCGCTTGAGTGTTACTGCTGAAACTGGGAATCAATGTTTCTGAGTATTCGTCTTATTCTCGGCGACACTGCCCCAAATAATTTGCAGTGTCATTCAGTAAGCACTGTCCTATTACTTGCGCCATTAGCCGAAGCAATCTGAGGCACGCTCTAAGACACTCTCCCATGTTTCGCACAAAGCAATCCTGTCTTGCAGATCAAGTTGTCGAAGGTACTGCCCGCGCGACATAATTTCGGTCGCACGTCTTCTTTCACCTTTATTAGCTGGTTTACGCATGTTCTCCCTTGAGCAAAAGTATACGGACCAGGGATTTCGCAATTAAAGCCAATTTTTTTTATCCACCTACCAGTGTAACATGAAATTCAAAGCAGCAGTCGTCCAACTCGACATTACCAAGTGTCCACTGCAGTCGTCAACTTAAGTTTGTGCATCAGAATTAGGAATAAATTCGCTTTTTTTTTTGCGAGCTCATGGTCCGTAAACTGTTGCTCACGGATGCACATCGTAAGCACATTGTACGATACATACACGAATGCAATCAGTAGCAGTAGCACAGCAGCAAGACACAGCCACGTCCTCTAGTGATCTAGGAGAGGAACACACGCGCGCTGTTTACGCTCATAAAGTAAGTCGCTGCACTGCAAACCAGAGCTACTACCAGCACTCGGAACGGTCGGGCAATAAACGATGCCGCATTCCTTCTTGGCCCCCCTTGCGACCTTCGTCCGGCCGCCACGGTGAACAACGGCTGCTGCGGCAGCGTTCTCTTTCTTGCACGCGTGCTATCTCGTCTCGTGCCACGAAGCGGACCGTTCCCGGTGCCGTCGCTGCGCGAAGTGCTCGAAAGACGTATGGTGGCCGTCCAAACACGCGATCGGCCAGCGGCCGCTGTCCGAAAACAGCGGCGGCACTTTGTCGTGCCCCTCGCCTGCCTTCCGGCAGCCCTTCGCGTCCGACGCCGTCGAGCGAATTCAGCAGCAACTCGCAATAAACTTTTCCTTAAACACACGCACGCGTGCATGCGTGAAGTGAGTGAGTGAGTGAGTGAGTGAGTGAGTGAGTGAGTGAGTGAGTGAGTGAGTGAGTGAGTGAGTGAGTGAGTGAGTGAGTGTGTGTGTGTGTGTGTGTGTGTGTGTGTGTGTGTGTGTGTGTGTGTGTGTGTGTGTGTGTGTGTGTGTGTGTGTGCGTGCGTGCGTGCGTGCGTGCGTGCGTGCGTGCGTGCGTGCGTGCGTGCGTGCGTGCGTGCGTGCGTGCGTGCGTGCGTGCGTGCGTGCGTGCGTGCGTGCGTGCGTGTGTGTGTGTGTGTGTGTGTGTGTGTGTGTGTGTGTGTGTGTGTGTGTGTGTGTGTGTGTGTGTGTGTGTGTGTGTGTGTGTGTGTGTGTGTGTGTGTGTGTGTGTGTGTGTGTGTGTGTGTGTGTGCCTGTGTGCGCGCATGTGTGCGCGTGCGTGTGCGTGCATGTGTGTGTGCGCGCGCACGCCCGCTTTCTATGAAGGACTGACACGTCTGTTTCATTGTGTTTCACTTCAACAAGATATATTGCATTCGAGCTGGGATTCGGCCCAAGTGCTTTAGGGGTTATAGCGTCCTGTTCTTTAGCACCAGAACACGGAATTGGACCCCGGCCGCGTCGGCCACGTTACGATGTGATATAATGCGAAACCGATGGTGCGTTTCGATTATGTGCACGTTGATAAACCACAGCGGTCGAAATTAATCATCATGGCAGCTATTAAGATGCCCGTAAGATCCATTGATAGTTTGAGACATTTAGGCGCACCTATTGACACTACTATTTCCACTATTATTTTGTTGTGAGCATCGTGGGCAGCAAAATAGACGCGTTGATGTTACGCCAGAGGCACGCCTAAATACGTTCCGTATGATTTGCCACCATTGGGCAACCCACAAGCAACACGTCAGAAGGTGCGTCTTGCGCGGCTACCAGAGCCAGCAGCATAGAGTGCTTGCTTGCTTCTGCGTGCCTTCGACATGCCACCAGCGATGCGTTTACGGAGATTCTACATAAATCTAGCATGCTCCTTTAAATCTGTCTTCTTTACAGTAATGGTCATATTATGGTGAAGCTCGCTTCCCCCCCCCCTTTTTTTTTTCTTTTTTTCAATCAGTTTTTATTCATATGTGATCGTGTATGCGAGAATTCCACTATACTACGACAATGGAAAATTGTTGCACGTAAATATTTAATTGCTTCCCATCAGTTGACATATACTCGCTCATTTCTGTGATAGGCGTTCAACCAATTTCAATATCGAAACATTGGGCGTCTTTATGCTCAAAACCTCCCTTTTGCCTTATCCCCAATAGGCCATAGGTCATTTGTTCAATAAACATCAGTCCAATCAATCAATGCACAAACAGATTTAATGTGTCGCGGTGTAGCTTTGGGGAGTGCGTGCAGCATTCTGAATGCCTGTAATGACTGCAACGTTCAGCTGGGAAGGCCATTGAGCTTATAAATGGGGCTTTTTCAAACCAATGTAGGCCAAGAGACCCTAAATAAAGCAGCACTGAGGCGAGTCCGAAGGCGGTCAGGAGGCCAGTGTGGGGCACACAAAAGCAATGCAGATGGTGTGCAAGGCAAGCTAAAAGCCGTGTGATGTGGTTAGGAAATTATCGAAAGTGTTGGAAGGGAGAGATAATGCAAGGCGCATATCCATGTTGTACCACAGGAGTGCAAGTAAGCCACAACTGTTTTATCCCCCCTCCATCCGTTACATGTACCGCTATGTGAATGTGATGTATAGCTTGCAATTTGAAGTTAATGCTAAGATTGCTTGCCGCAGAGTGACTGATCAACTCCTCGGCGACGCCGAAAGATGTTGAGCACAGCTGATTGACTATAATACGTAACTTTTAAGTGGTTGGGTCCGCTTAGCTAGTTGAGAGCAAACTGAGCTCAACTTCAAAGCGTTATATTCTTGGAAATGCATAGCCTAAAAACAAAAAGGCTGAAGCTAAACGGCAGTACTGGCTTGCTGTATGGCCTTCGCATGACAGCAAGAACACCATACCGCAGAACTTACATTGTAACACACTCACACAATAAGGGAAATCCACAAAACAAAGCAGAAAATAAAGGATAGTAATGTGACCCCTGTCCACTGCTACATGAATACAAATAACGCACGTTACTTTAGCAATCAGTGCGCAAAAGACTGAATGGCATCGAAATCACACAGCGGGCCGTGTCTCTCCTCTGCTGCCGACCGAACAAAATACGCTGCAAGCTGTGTTCGAAAGTTTGTTGCGGCACACCCGAAAGCTGTAGGTCCGTTCTCGTGCCATTTCTTTCTTTTCTGATTTTTTTTTTTTTTTTTTTTTTTGTAGAATGCAACCATTTTCGCGTGTCTCTTATACTTCAGCGGTACTGCACTTTTGTCTTCATTCTACGACCCCGCAAGGTATCCGTGTAGTCGTCTGAAGTGTCTTTATATGTATGCGTTTACGTCTACTGGGGTGTCCGCGGGCGAGAACAGAGTGAAAACAAGCAAGAAATACCGAGTTCATGGGTGTAGGGATTGCATCGAAAAGTAAGAAAAGGAAAGAAGGAAAAGCAAGGAAGGTTTCGATTCGGCCCTAAGCTTCGGAGACAGAGATTCCAGACACATTTGTAAGAAAGGCAAGAGCTGGGGATCTCTTTCTCAAGAAAACAGTTTCATGCCGGTTCTTTGTTGCCTAGACGTCAGCTTCTTTTTTTGTTGTTATTATTATTATTACTTCGCGTCTTCCGGGCACCGCTCAGGATCCCCGGAAACGGAATCCTGTTGTCAACGTAATCTAGTTCTAGCCTGGTGCAAAAAGAGAAGATAGAAAGAGGGAGGAGAAAGAGGCGATGAAATTTTGAACCTGAAAAGACTACGTAAATTCTTAACATCCCCCTCCCCCCCCCACCCCCCCCCCAAAAAAAAAAACAACAACAATAGATACAGAAGAAGTAGAAGAAGCCGGCGTGCTGCAAGGAACAAACAACAAAATACCCACAAAGCAACTTTCGTCCGGTGTACAGTGCCGGTGCGAAGAGCCGCTTTAACACATCAGAGATGGCAACGACGCCGAGGAACAATGCAGACTTGGAGGAAAAAAACAAAAGATAAGGCACGCTAGGCAAGTGTGAGAGGGGGGGGGGGTGAGGTGGGGGGGGGGGGGGGAGCAGAAGGGGACACCGTGGAATTGAGCCAGCGAAGAGCAAACCGACACACAAAGCGCTGGCTCTTATTTCCAACGCTCCGTCCCCACTTTTCTTCTTCTTTCATCTTCGCTTTGCGGCCTCTCTCTATCGCTTGACGCTCGCACGACGAGTGGACTCTATCTCGGCGCCTTTGTCTCGAACCGGGACCATCTGTCCCTTGATCCATTATTTTTCTCTCCTTCTACCTTTCCGGGGAGGGGTGCTCCTGAAAGATTCTCGCAGCGCTGTTGCTGATGCCGGTGCTGCTGTTTACTGCTCACCCTCGCGGTGTCAACGTCTTGCGGCGGCTCTCTCCTCGGAAAGAGCATCTTCACTCGCGAGCTTCTCGAGAAGCGCTCGCTTGTTGAGAGGAAGCAGCTCGTCTTTCTTATCTGCGACGATGGTCGGTGTCCCACGCGGTCCCGCGCGCGTGACAACGACCTCGACGCTGGCTGCAAACGCAAGGCTCCCGATTCTGTACGCTCGAAGTTATCGCGCGGCTGCTATGTCGGAAATCCACGCTCCGGGGATTACAAAGTGGGATTACTTGGACGTGTATTACGCGTTTTCCGGATTTAGCGGTAAACAAAAAAAATGAAAAAAAATCGCGTCTTTGATGTTCTGTGTCATTTAGCGCAAATAATTTATAATGACATGGTGGCACTGCCAGTGATAGTGACCATTACTGTGCGAGCAGACGAAGACCTCATAGATACTGAGGGCCAGTTGGCAAGCCATGATTTGGTAAAGCAGCACACTTGAAATAGACGCGTTCACGCACGCATGAAAAAGGATATACGCAGGCGCTGGACTGCGACTACGACGAAGACAGTTTGCGACCAATAACGCGCATCTATGCAACCTTGATGCACTTCACAGCGTTTTCGACGTTTGGACTGTTGAATGTTGTGCAGAGAAAAAGCAGACAGTTTAAACAATGTGTTGTGTGAAAGAAACTTGCGATACTGAAGCAATTCCTCTAGAGAGGAACTTGTTGTACAAAGTCAGTCAAATACAGAAACAATGGCACAGGCGAATCACTCAATACTTATAAGAGCTGTAAGATTTGTGCAGGTGACATTTTTTATCGCTGTTTCTCGATACTTGTGGAAGTGGCCGGCACGGTACCAAATAGCTGCCTACCAGTCAATCAAGTCGCTCAAGAGCTACGCCTTCCTAAGCAGAACCGAATCAGAATCTGTGATGAACAACCGAATAGTTGGAGAGAAAGACAGGCAGAAGGGAGAACACAGGAAAACGGAGAAAAGCTAGCTGGATGTAATTATTTGGTTTGGAAGTTAGCGAATGAGCGCGCTCTTCTTTTTCTTCTTCCTCGTACATATTCTCGCTTCACCACTTGGTGTAACAAACAGCAATGATAATGAGATTCGAGACAGTGAATGCACCTGACTTTTTCTCTTGCCGTAACACATTATATGCTGTTTTCGACGACAAGCTTAAAAAGCTGTCTGTGCATGCTTAGCCTGCGAAAATAATTGACTTAGCGGGCTTTTCCTCGATAAGCGACTGAACTAGAAGGTTATACGTTTGTTTCTTAATTTCTTTTTCTTTGCAGGATTCGAAATATTACGCGTTTCTCTGGTAATGAGTTTGTGCGCTGAAAGCTTATTGATGGTTGTGGCGTCCAGTCGTGGGGCTATAGCTTACGAAACGAAACACAGTGGTTGTTGCAAAAAGAAATCGCAAGCGAAAAGATAAACTCACGGCTATTGCCTTTCACAAACACGCAAATGCTAACGTAAGACCAGTTCTTGAGGCGCGTCGTAAGTATCAAATGAATCTGTTATCTATCAGTTGTAATTAGTAGCGGGAAAAATAAGTTAACACAATACGCCGGGCAACTCGCAGGTAGTTGTGCACTCAAGACAGCATAATTGCGACATTGCCTTTAGGCATCCCCGTTCAGTTTGGCATGTTCTCGCAATATTGATTGCACTTGCGTAAGCGGTGCAGCACAAGATGGACACGAGGAAACGTGATACCACCAGCACATGTCCTCACCAGCACATAGTCCTCACATGCATCTGCAGCGGTAGATATTCTCTAATACCGGTAAATGCGTCATCGACCTTTCGTGTTTCCTGTGTGGGATGACATCCTGCATACTTAAGCATGGTTCCGTGCAGAGCTGCGTGAAACAATGCTCCGATAAAAGGCACAATTATGCGGAAGACTGTTCCGATTACCAGCGACCATTTCACTGGAACACTGTTCCCCATAGTTATGGCTATTATTATGTTGTTATATGGGACGCGGTTTGATATGCTTCGCTATTTTATGAATGTGAAATACCGTAGCCATTTATTATGTGGAAAATATTCCAAAGACTTTCCTATTTATATACATGTCTATATACAGGGTGTTCATTTTTAAGTTTTACGGAATTTTTAAGAATCGCCTGTGGCAGGTAGCATAATTCTTATCGTTGAGGCGGGTTATTCGAACAGGCGAACATTAGTAGAACGAGAAATTGAAACACATATTCAACTAATTAACAAAAATTGACTTATTAACTCTTAGTTAATTACTTTACGACACATATCGCAATTTACGAATTGTAGACGGTGAGTTTGCAAGACGCATCCACTTGAAATGAACTTCCAGGAGGACACTAGTTTCGAGATATTATTTCCCAAAGTGTGAGACGAAATACATCGGCGTTCCAGTTATTGTAATTTTAACTGGGATACATAGCGCTAGAACGACACAAGAACTACAAAGAACACATGACGAGCGCTAACTTTCAACAATTGATTTATTGCAGCTGGTAAGCATATATATACTCACAGGGATGGCACTGCAACAGACACACTGAAGGGAAAGAAGAAAAGGAAAAGCAGTCGTGTGGCTGCTATGCCAAAAATTCGAGCTCTTTCTTAGATAAGAGAATAGACGGCGTCTAAGAAAAAGCTTGAATTTTTGGCATAGTAGCCACACGACTGCTTTTCCTTTTCTTCTTTCCCTTCAGTGTGTCTGTTGCAGTGCCATCCCTGTGAGTATATATATGCTTACCAGCTGCAATAAATCAATTGTTGAAAGTTAGCGCTCGTCCTGTGTTCTTCGTAGTTCTTGTGTCGTTCTAGCGCTATGTATCCCAGTTAAAACTACAATGAACTACCAACACGCCCAAACTTCTTCGCTGCTAACGTTCCAGTTACTTTTGTGCTTCAATGTATAAAACAGCATTTTGGTAAAGAAGTAAGTCGAACAATGTGAATTTTTACGGCGAGTTTGATGGCGCATATCTCCAAACTGGTGTCCTCCTGGAAATTCATTCCAAGTGGATACGCCTGACAAGCTCACCGGCTACAATTCGTAAATTGCAATATGTGTTGTAAAGTAGTTAACTAAGAAGTTAATTAGTCAATTTTTGGTAATTGCTTGAATATGTTTATCTATTTCTCGTGCTACTAATGTCCGCCTCATTGAATAACCCAGAATAACCCAGCTCAATGAGAAGAATTATGCTACCTGCCACTGGCGAATTCTAAAAATGCCGTAAAACTTAAAAATGGACACCCTGCACATGCTTATAAATACATGTTTATATACAAGTGGAACGACATTAAGTGTGTGTGTGTGTGTGTGTGTGTGTGTGTGTGTGTGTGTGTGTGTGTGTGTGTGTGTGTGTGTGTGTGTGTGTGTGTGTGTGTGTGTGTGTGTGTGTGTGTGTGTGTGTGTGTGTGTGTGTGTGTGTGTGTGTTTCACCGCAAACTGTCTGTTCTGTCATGGAAGAGGAGACACGGCGTCTCCTCTTGATAGATTTCATAAACGCATTCAGTTATTGGAGACGCGAAATTCCGAAGTACATATCTAGACCCGCCTTAGTACGTTACCCGAAATGTGACATCAGCAGAGCCCAGGAGCACTTAATAAAAGCAGAATATATAACGATATGTAGAGTAACTGCAACCTAACATATAGTATGCATGCATCAAAGAGAGAGTCAGAAATATGCGGGAACTAAAACAAAAACAATGTACAAAAGTAGTGAATGTCGGTACCAATAAAAGATCGGTACACGTGGTGACATATAAGAGGCGCACTAATACACTGAAAGTACGCCACCAAATCACGGGTCAGTAACCGGGCATGAAGAAAAAACAATGTCGCTGAGACTAGCACTGTTTATTTAGATACTCGATAAGTGCGTATCAGGCCACATCATTGGTCCTGTGTCTACGGTAAGCATGCAACCCAGTCTAGCGCGCAGCGTACCCTTGCTGGGGCCTAATCAATCTACGCTGGCGCTGAAGACTGGTATTTCGTTGGTGGGTCGACCAAACAGAGTACACTCCCTGCGTTATATAATAACGTGTAACAGTATGAAGACATGTTTGCCAATATTCCGGACGCTGCTTGCAGATTGGGTGTTTTCAAAGGGTCAATGGACATTGGGCTTATGAATGCCCGTTTAGGCGAAGAAACAAAACAACTTGCTAGTATACAGTGGAAAGGTCAAAGCATTGTCGACAAACGGCTGATCCGAATGATAAGACAATATTTCATTTACGCCTAGGTCGCTGTCGCTCCTAAAGCTATCACGTAATTCTAAATGAATATAAATGTTCAGCGTTCGTAAAGAATCCTTTTTTTTTTTTTTTTCACACAACGTTTTATAATCCCCTGCAGTGCTGGTCATGTTTCTCCGCACTGCACATAAAATATATCACCAGACAGAGCACTAAAGAAACGAGGAAATTATATTCTACCGTATGTAACATTATATTCTACCGTATGTAAATGTAACAAGCCGCCACCCACGGTTCCGAACTCAATTTTAGCCGAAACGATATACATCAAAGCTGTAGCCATCACTCCTTTACATGACCTATCCTATACGGTTCAGGCGCTGGTCTACACCTTAAACAAGAAAGACCACATTCTTTGTGGACCAGAAAACTTCAAAAAGTTCGAAAAAGCTTAATGTAACACGTTGTCTCCGCGCACCGCGCAATTCCGTCACTCTCAAGCTGGTTTATCCATCTAGTGTTTTCCTCAGTGAACCTCGCGCACAATCTATGCAAGCAATCTACGCCAGATCTCGACACTTGATTTCATTGTTTTACTTGGCTTTTTGTTATTTTGTCTCACACGATACATGTACTCAAGGGATAAATACTCACGCAATAAAGGAGGCATTGTAGTTTCTGCGCGTCACTGTTCGTCTCTTGTTTTCATCACGTGCGCGCACCCCTCGCGTCCTGTCTCAGTCTTTGTTACGGACCATACGAACTATGGCCACTTGCGCAAATCGACAAAAAAATAAGGCGAGGAAGGGACAAGGCGAGCGCTAACTATCCTAACGTCGTGCCCTCACGCTATGCAGGCAAGTATTACACGACAATTGGATCGCCTGTTTTCGGCTGGGTTCCCCCCCGCGCGCTTATTACGTCTTTCGCCGAGTCACTCCTGCAGAAACTCAAGAGCGGAAAGTCAACTAAACGAGCAGAGCAAGCGCAGAGAACGCCAAGGCCTGAAGCTGTGCTGTATTTGCACCGGGTATCCCGCAACCTATAATGTTGCAAACAGACATATGGGGTGTCCCTCTTGTTCTCCGCGGCTCGCAAGCTCGCCCAGTTATGCCCAAGCATACTATCTCATAGTAGCAAGAAGCGTGGTTGCTTCAAGAAACACGCCAGGCCATACGTAAAATGTGCTACCGCAGTAGTGTACAGAATACCGCCATCTTTCGGTAAGAGCTACGTCGGCCAGACCGGGAGCTGCGCAATTGAGCTTGCTCAGGAACACGAGCTGTCTTTATAAAGTAAAGACGGGGCGCATTTCCCTGCCCGCTACCAAGTACGTACGTACATCAGTGTGAGCCACGGCTGCACCAGATAAGGATGATAGGCAGAAGTAAGGATGCAGCTGCACGTGAATTACTAGAAGCCTTTCACATTAGGAAACTTGGAGCGTCGTGTGTCAGCAACACGTCAGTTACCCTCTTTCCGTCGGAAAGTCGTTTTATAGAAATAATGATTTGGCTGCTGTTATGCGCGCTTGTAATGCGCGTTTGAAGGTCTTTTGGTATATATTCAATGTACCTGTGTGCACAAGAAACAGTCGAGAGTTAGCGCTCACCTTATCCCTTCCTACCCTCTTTTCTTTTCTTTTTTTTGTGTTGATTTGCGCTAAGTGGCCTTAGTTCTTATGGTCTGTAATGCAGCATGAACCGACTAGCCCAGCAACAAGTATTACTATATCTCAGTCTTCCTTTCCCTTTTACCCACTTTCCCTTTGCTTTCCTTTCATTTCGGTGCCCTTTTACTTCGCCCAGCGTGGCACGCTCTCTGATTGCGTCCGATTGTCTTCCCGTCGCGTTATTAAGTGTCAGCTTCCCGGCGCGTCCCAGCTCACTGGGGAAATCCTTCTGGCAACGTGTGCCCAATAGCTCCATCTCCATCTGTGTACTCTCCACCCCCCCTCCACTACCTCTCCTCCTCTGTCGATGTGGGGCGGACGCCACACGCTGTGCTGCACTCCGTCGCAAAGAGGCCGTGCAGCACGATCGAGGCTATACGAGAAGTGCTGAGGCACCGATTACGCGCTAAATGCACCCAATGAGGCAGGTACGAGTTTTCTTTTCTTTTATCCGCTTAAGTTTGCGATGCATTCATTAATCCAATTAGGTTAAGTGCTTTATCAACATAAATTGAGATGTGAACGAGACGAAGGTCACACGTAAGCTGGTCCTTGCATTTCCGCGTTCACCAGTGTTTGTGGACGTTGACGTCTTTCAGACTCTGGTAAGCATCGTGGTCCCTCACGTAAAAGCCAGCTTCGAGGATCTTGCACACCACACTCTCAACCATCCGCATGTACGATGCACTCAGTTATTTTTTTTAATTATTTGTTTCGGCTTTATTCATGTTCATGATAACGTTACATGTTGTAACGTGTATCTTTATCCTAAATGTTCCACTATAACGCCTGCTGACTCAGCCAGTAACACTGGAACCATTGTAATCCAGAAGTGTCTAATAGTGATGGCACCAAGTCTGCGTGAAGAGCGTCAACCACTTAGAGTGTGTTTCACGAGTTGAGAGAAATGAGTGTTGTAGTGTGGTTTAGGGACGCGCCACTACCATCATGTTCATCAGATTCGTACGCGTTATTATCACGAAAGTTTCTCAAACTCGGTTCACTAACTCACGTCGCCGTGATAAAACAGGGGTCCACGGGTAACAAGATGACGATTCGGACTACTTGTAACTGTATTTTGACGGCATACCACTGTGCAGCAAACGTCCACAGACAAAAACGGTAAGAGTACGTGGTGGCGCAACTTGCTTAAGCCACACGAATGAAGTTAAAGCGAGGTCTACTTGCGCCGAATCGTCCTGCTGTCTACTGTGCTGCTCGCTTCACCGATTACACGGCGCAGCAGAGCCTCTGCCGTACGGCATAGGGTCGGGTCGGTGAACACGAAGTACAGAAGTACAGCCAGCAACCTGACGTCCCTCTCCACCGTCCGGCCCTTGGGAGGAGAAGACGGTCTCGACGGCCGGCCGGTCATATCCCTTATCTCTGCTTTTGTCGCGTCACAAATGTCGGTCGCGCACCACTCTTACGCGCGTTCCCCAATGAGAAAGGCTGCGAGAAATTGTCGGTGACGATCAGGCGCTCGACACCCCCTCCCCGTCACCGACCCGGTTGCGGCCCGCCGGCGACTTCGTGTAACGGCCTGCCTGAGAAGAAAGCGCGCTAGCGAAGAGCGCGCGGCGAGAGAGAGAGAGGGGGGGCAGATGGGATCGGAGAGAAGAGAGAGGAAACGAAGAAGCCCGGATATATTACGAGCTGGGATCTGTCCAGCCTAATCAAGAAATACGTATCCCCGCACAACGCGCCAGCTTTTTGCTCGTATTTCATTTTTTTTTTTCGAGCTGAATATCTGCCTCTCCATCTCTCGCGCTCGATTTCCCCTCTTTTTTTTTTCTTTTCTGTCGCTAAGCCTTCGGTTAATTGAGTTCGAAACGATCGATCTCGGAAACAATAAAGCCTGGAGTGCCGGCCCAATTGTAGAAATGTTCTGCTGCTCTCTCTCTCTCTCTCTTGGGATATAGCGAGGAATTGGGCTGTTTTTAACGATTTGAAGGCTGCGAAAAAAAAAATTCCAAATGAAATAAACGTAGCTCACGCTCGAATGGGTTCCTGATACGTCCTCTTTTGTTATCATGAATCATACAAGCTCCTTAAGAAGCGCGTGGAGGAGCGACGTCGTGGCTATCGCACGCACATTATGAAACCAACGTCTCAGAGACACCAAATATGCACCACCTTCTCAGACGTAAAAAAAATTCCTCCCTGCTTCTCGAAATAGGGTTACGACGCCAACCGCTTAATGCCACCTTTTTTTTATTTTTATTTTTGTAGGTTGTAGTCGGTCTGTGCCAAGATGTCTCCTTTGGCGTGACAAGCCGTCACTTATTTAAGTGATGTCCAGCCGCTTATTTCTGCACTTGCGCGACACTGAACGCGCTAAACCGTGCTGCGCAGTGTTCTGACTTGGAATGTAATTACGTAATGTGGGCCAATTCACTGTGAGCTTAAAAAAAAGAGAAAACAGAAAAACAATGCTCTTACATGCCCGTATGCCGCTAGCACAGTGGTATTGCGAGTAGTCTTTTTCGAGGTAGCTTTATTACGCCTCCAAACGTAATCACTTCTGTAAGAACGCAATGCATTAAAATTTCAATTTTATAATGTACAAGAAAAAAACATTTAATCGCGCAGTGCCCGAAGTCTGCGTGCATTTAATGGCAAAATAGCACCTGAGAGGAGCAATATTTGAGGAGAGTTCCGTAAATTTAAGAGACGTTTTTAGAGAACTCATCACGAAGTCTACCTGTTCGAGCTACAAAGGAGAGAGAGAGAGAAAGTGAGAGAGATCGATGTGCATGGTGAGGAGATATTAGAACGAAATGTTATTCAAAAAAAGACACATAATAAGGGATAGTATAATGAATCTGCAAAGAGTACAGGTCGGAAGAAATAGAACAAAAAGGGAGGGGCAAAACTCTGAAACGCTGCGCGAGCGAGTACACACGCTTGTTAATAAGCGTTTGTGGCAGCCTAACATTTAAACTAGGAAAGTTTTGCTTTCTCTCTTTCATTCTTGCCGTTTTTTTTTTCCCGCGGAACTTAATTTTCTTTTTCTTCCAGTACTGCTCCTTTCGGTGAGAAACTCATTACCTTCTCTGCTCCTAATTAAGCGTTCTATGACTTCCTTTTTTGATTCCAATGAAATCCACCCAACGTTATTTAAATTTATTTTGTTCTCTTTATCATTACTAGCTGTTTCATTATTTGGTATCTCTCTCTCTCTCTTCCTTCGGAAATGGGGAGGATGAGGAAACGCAGAGGCGGATGGGAGGGGGCGGGGGAGGAAGAAGTATAGGTCATGGAAAGAGTGCCTATGCTCGATTGTGCTGTCATCCAGCTACGACTTGAACCAAAGAGAAAAGGCGGCCCTGCTAGGCCATGCCATGCGGCACTCTACCGCCATCTGTCGGAAGGGACGGGAAACGAGACGCGAGCAGATGTCGACGACAACGATCACCCACCTCCGGCGGTTGAAAAGGTGGTACGCATCCGCGGTGACAATATAATGTTGCTTCGCGAGCGTATTCAAGACGAGCCAAATTCGAGCCAAAGGGGAGCGCTCGGTCCGACGAAGCCTTCAAACTGAATCGCATTACTTCTCGCAGTGCATCGACTCAACCCCGCCCGCTTTTGATACCGACTGGCTCCTCTCAGGATGAACGTTCCTTTTTTTGCGCGCGAATCGCAAACGAAAGCTCTTCGCCTCGCTCGTCGCTTCGACATCGAAATAACGGGGAGAGAAGCCAAAGTACGGGACAGGTCCCGTGGGAAGGGAAAGAACTAGCTGGAAGAAGAAGAAGAAGAAGAAGAAGAAGGGAGGGCGGTGCCCTAAACGTAGGGAAGAGTCAGGTGCCGGCGCTGGAAGGAGCGCAACAGCGTGCCGGCGCCTGATTAATGGCCCTTCGCGACCAGCGGCCCGGCCGAAGGCTGCTGGTCTACACGCATCGCTTCGTGTGACTGACGACCCCCGCGGCCGCCTCCGAAGAAACGCGGCTGCTCCCGCGTTACCCTCAGCTTGCGTCGATGCTTTTCCGGGACAACATCGAAACACGGGCGGGAGGTATACGCACGTGGCACGTAGGAAGGAGCGATGCGCTTGTTTGTTTTACCGCTGGAGCTTGGGTCAAACGCTTCGTGAGAAAGAAAGAAAGAAAGAAAGAAAGAAAAAAAGAAAGAAAGAAAGAAAGAAAGAAAGAAAGAAAGAAAGAAAGAAAGAAAGAAAGAAAGAAAGAAAGAAAGAAAGAAAGAAAGAAAGAAAGAAAATGAGCGGGGAAAGCTGTGGGCGTTGGTGCACCGCAATAGGAGGCCAAAGAGCGGAAGCAGAGATTTGTTCACGTCCTCCTTGCTCAAGGCTGCAAATGGTTGTTACTTTCGCGTCTACTTGGAGTTGCGTAGTAAAGCGTGAAGTAATTTTGCCAGGCGATTAACTTTTTTTTTTCGTAGCTTTACTGTGTCCATTAGTCCAAGAAGCGACCTTTTCGGATATTCGAGAAAAGGAGCGTCAAAGTAGCTAGCCGTTTAAGACCTAATACCCTTTTACTCTCACATTCTATGAATAATCACGTTACCGTCATTCCAGGTGAGGTGACTTGCATCACGTCATCGCTATTTGCCAGTCGACAGAAACCATGCACCACTTCTAACCGTGCGAACCACACGATACTTAAGCGCTGTTAAATTAATCATATACACGACCAGCCGCTTTCAGAGACCCTCGTATGTATACAACGCGTCTTGCTCGTCTCTGTTGCTATCTCTCTCTCCCCTTCGCTCTCGTTCTCCTTTTCTCTCCTTACCCTAATGTAGGGTAGCCAACCGGAACTACCACATGTTAACCCCCTGGCCTTTCTACGTATCCTTTCTCTATCTCTGTCTCTGTGTTTAATGTATAAAGGTATAATCGGTAGGTGCTCCTCAAGCAAGGATTAATAGAACGCCAACATTAAATACGCACGCACGTGCACGCTCGCCGACCCTCGTGAGGCTAGCTGCAGCTGCTTGAACTGCAACCATTTTCCTATGCGCTCGACCTAGCCTATATTCTCCGACGCTTTTACGGCTTATTGCTCGAAAACCAACGCCAGCGCATGCCTCGGACGTTCGCAAAAAGAAAAAGAAGTTGAAAGACGGCTTTGCGTTCACCGGGTTCTCTCTTCTCTATTCATGCCCTCCTCATGCATTTTGAAATCATGTCCGTCTTTTACGATAGATTAAACTGGCCGCGGGTTTAGGCCGCCTTTGTCTTGAATTTTATGTTTAGATCTATATCTGCTCTTTTTTCCGGATTTCGTCTTTCTGCGCTATGAGAAAACAAATCGTCGAAAGGGATGGGGCAAAGAATGGCAAGAGAAAGTCTCGGGCCCCGAATGGAAGCTCGCACAGAGAAACCACCGACCACGAGACGTGATCATCCTTGGCCCCCTGCAGCTCTGGACCGTCCCTTTCCTCGTCGTATACGCGTAACTTCTTACTGGCTGGTCCACCATGGGTCATTTTTACTGGACACACAATAGCGTGAAGGCATTACTACACACTAGAATAAACGTGCGTTACGAAAGAGTTCGCTTTTATTGCTAAACTCAAAAGGACGGATATATGACGGACGTACCGAATTGTCAACCTTTAAACAGGACAGGCAGCTGGTATTCTGCCATTGAATGTCGATGAGTTATGGAATAAACATTCGTAGACACTTTTTTTATGTACAAATTTAATGTCTAATTGTTTATATCAGCCACTTCTCTCTGATAAATGCGAATAAATGTTACAATCATATCGGTTTTATTATCAGTTAAGCGTTTCCTTTATAAATGGATTGTATCTGTACGCGAAAGAGTAAAGGTGGAATGGGTGGCGCTCTTGTACTTCTTGTGTGGTAGCACCCACATTGCCCTTCTGGTCGCGGCCCTATCTTTTATTCGCGCAACTATGGGTGCATTGCTCACTCTTTCTCGACACCCGTAACTCCTCCTGTTTCTCGTCCCTCTGACCCCCGCTCTCTTTTCATTGCCCGAAAATCCATGCTCCGGCGTGACATGCGTCCCCTCATCTCCCCGGCGTGTCTTCTCCCTTCCCCACAATCTTTCTCTCGGGTTGAGGAAGTCTCTCTCCGGAGACTTCGGGCCGGGGCGGCCCTTACACCAGCCGTCACTTGTGCTTGGGGTCAACCGTACGAAGACATTGCGCATTGTCCGAAGTGCTCTGCTCCTGCGTCTGCTGCGGATGCCCACACCTTGGACGTGTCCTGGGACAAAGACAATTCGAGAAAGTGTTCTCAAAGGCGTGAAATTGAAGAGTGATCAAGTAGAAGACTATGATAGATGGATTGTGGAAAACGCATTTTATAAGTCGTTATCGCAGTATCTCTATGAAACGGGCCTGCATGCTTATATTTAACTCTATTGTGATGTTATGCCGCGTGGCAAACCAAGCGAAAAAAAAAAGATATAGGTGTGTTCGCAATCTCGCCGGACACTGCGGCTATACTCGACCGTCTTCGCCAGACATCCGACACGTTAGGTCGCGTCACATTACTGACGGAGACAGCTAAGAAGGCTTAGGCAACACAGCAAAGTCTGCAACGATGCAGGCTGCTTTGCTGTCAAGCGATGTGAACGCACGGACGATTGATGCAATGCTCGCTTGGTTGATGCAACAGCCAAGCAAGAGCTTTCACGTGACTGGGTCTCAAAAAATGTCACAGTTTCGCCCTAAGGGCGAAGCAATGAATGCGATAGCAACACAGCAATGCCATACGAAGTAAGGTGAGCGGCTTTGGTAGTAATATGAATTGTAGTAAACATGAGCTGATTAAGTAAGCAGGTGTGCTGCGCCGTAAGTAGACCGACATGAAGAGAGACTCGATGACCACGAGAAGGCGCCTGTGAAACGGTGGTGTTGATGAGAAGCGCTTCCCGTGGGCAGCGCGTGCGAAGGGACACACCTGTAGCGCTGCACTGCCGATCCGGGCAGCATTGCATGTGTAGCGTGCGTTGGAAAATGTGGCCCGATTATTACTAACTGAATGAACAACCGTGGTGTGAGCGCACACAAACAAACATGAATAGATCACACTGAATGACTGCAGACAACGACTGCCAAAACGCTGGCAGCAAGCAGCGGGCGAAGGTACGTGCGGTCTATCGCTTCAACGGAAACTGAGCGGCGAATGCACGGCGCATAAAGGTCAGAGCCGTGTGGAGATAAGCGACGGTGCGAGTGAGCGACGAGCGCGGTTGCTGGCAGATTAGAAGTGCGCCCCCCCCCCCCCCCCCCAGCTCCCTCCGGCGCGGGCTTCCCGCTTCCTTGCTTGCGCGTAGGAGATTGAGTGCGTTCGCTCTCCGTGATAGCGCGCGTCCCCGCAAGCTTCCGCTCGGGCATACGGCGCGCGGCGAAGATTTTATCTATAGGGAACCTGACGGCGACGGCGACGACGACGGCGACGCCGACGGCAGAAATCCGGTAGAAGTGTCCATACAATTGCTATCGCAATAAAATTAGGCATGACTGCGGTTTAGGCGAATGACACCGCCATGGGAAAACGAAAATGTATTCAAATCAATGTGCGCGAACTGGGGAGGGAGACTCAAAGCGCGCAGGTCTGTAATCAGCCCCGTGTCGTGGCACTGGTAAATTTGATCCGGCCGCAAGTAACACGCGAAATAAATAACTGACATTTCTTTATTCCTGCGTGGTTTGGCAGAAACTTGCTCAGAATAACCTTTCGGTGTTTTCCGTTTATCCTGGGATGTAAAACTGAGCGCTAAAGGGGCAAACGATTAACGTCAAGGCGTGTTCGTGTTCGAATTGTTGAGAAATAGCCGTGGAATTTTAGACGTCAGGCTATACCATTTCACTTTCAGGATCAAATTCTATCGCATCCCTCTGTATGTAATATACACCAACCAAGCCAGCCATGAAAACTAGAATCTCACTGAACTAATAAATCTCACGGACCGAACGCACGAGTCCAATGCCACGAAACCAAACAACTCCACTTGCGCAACGGAAACGGTGATGCCTGCACGAACAGGGGATGCCGCACCTGTCCGATGCACTATCGCACCGGCCTGGCCAATTTTGTCCGCGTAATGATGGGGCCAGCTGCAGAATGACGCCACGCCGCCCGTCATTATCTGCGCAACTCTTCGGCTTTGGATACGACGCGTGCTGCTCCTGACAGCATGCCAGTATTCTGAACTGCGCGCGGATGCCTAGCCGGGCGTAGCAACGCATACGGCAGCGCTCGCCTAACATATTGGGTTCGTCTATTCTGTTCCCTCATTCATTTTTTTTGCCACTTAAAAAACACTCTGTACCATAGCAGACAAGACACACGCGAGATTTAGTCTATTCGAGCCCGTTCGGAGCGAGCGCCGAGTAAAGGATACCCTTCCTGGAAATCAATACGAAGGACGCGATTGGTTCGCCATTAAATGCACACAACCAATTAATGGCAGCCAGTTCGAGTAACACCCGCCGTGGTTGCTCAGTGGCTATGGTGTTGGGCTGCTGAGCACGAGGTCGCGGGATTGAATCCCGGCCACGGCGGCCGCATTTCGATGAGGGCGAAATGCGAAAACAGCCATGTACTTAGATTTAGGTGCACGTTGAAGAATCCAAGGTGGTCCAAATTTCCGGAGTCCCCCACTACAGCGTGCCTCATAATCAGATCGTTGTTTTGGCACGACTAAAACCCCATAATTTAATTTTAATTAATTTTCCAGTTCGAGTAACACAATGAATACTAACGGAAACCGAACGCTGTCAGCAGGATCTAAAAGTGGATGTTTTGAGCAGATTAGCAGATCATCACGAATAGAGCGGACGTGTTTCGTATATGAGTGGAATGGTTCGAAACGTTTGATAAACGCCTTTGACCTGCGATGGAATCAATTTGGAAGAAGATTAGGTTTAATATAGCCATGCACGCGCTTTGCGTCTGCTCTCAGGCGAGTAGTGACACCAACAGCTTGAATTTTCAAGCTCTGTGTTAATTCTAATTAATGTCACACTTCTGTTCATGGCCCCCATCGGGATAAAGTAGTGTCTATAAGCTGCTCGTTCATAGAGTACATGGGAGATCCCGCTCAGAAAAAGCGCGCCCTAGTGCTCTTCAACTTTAGATACAAGAGTGCCACTTTATGTTGATTGCCCAGGAGTTTCAACTCCAAAGTTTTACATTCGATGGACGCTATCACTCCAGTTTCAGGCAGGGAGAAAATTCTTGCACCAGGCTATAGTATGTCGTGAACATTCCGAAGAATAACTGTATGCTTCATTATAAGTACGGACACGTGTGAATAGGTGGTGAAGCTTGGCTCATGGTGCTTGCTCTCAACGGTACCACACATATATATATATATATATATATATATATATATATATATATATATATAGTTAGTTAGTTAGTTAGTTAGTTAGTTAGTTAGTTAGTTAGTTAGGTAGTTAGTTAGTTAGTTAGCAATTTCCTCAATGTTAGCATACCGCATGCTTAGCCCGTTAGTTCGTTACCGTTCACTGACGAAGGAAAAATAGAGAACACGCGTGAACTTTCTTGCGTCTGCGAGCGTGGGAAATCAGCCATCGCGCAAAAGTTGCAACAGCTCTGCGCGGCCTGTGGAGGACGTTGAACCATGAGGGAGCATCAGGCTCGACAAAGGCAGGTTAGGCACACGATGCAGTTATACGAACACGCCTTCTTCGAAAAAAAAGAACTTTGGCAAAAAGGAAGAAAAAAAATGATAGAGACAAAGAAAGCAAGAAAGAGAATCTGCCTGTCGGCGCTATACCCCGGAAAAGATGGAAGACCAGTGCGAAGAAACAGATCCGTCTTCTATCCACAACACCAACGAAGATGCGCTGTCGACAGCCACTGTAGTACAGCGCAGGGCGTTCTGTCTTGTTTCAACCGTCGCCTGCTCTCAGTTGAGAAAGGAGGTTGAAATTGGAAAAGCGGTAGGTGGGGTGGTGTTGGCAAGGGTGTAGATGCGATGAGGAAAGGGTAGCGTTAGATGACCGTCTACAAGGCCGGGTGTGGAGAGTAGCTGCTGAGAACGCAAACACGCTTCTACGTTCGCTTCTCGGCAACTTCGCAGAGAGCTGCAAAACTGCACGAAATCAAAACACCCACGCGCAAACGCGAACACCAGATTCCCAGACTTATTGCAGCACATTCCGTTTTCTTTGTCTTTGCACTCGTTTCGGCGTGTCCTGTTTTTCGGGCTTCGCGCCGAAAGAAGGACGATTTTGGTCTTGTTTAATTAGTGTCAATCACAGTCTCCGCGGCCGTCGGGATCGACGAAGGCTTCGAGATATCGAAGCGGGCGGTGCGCTCTAGATAGACGTCAAGAGGCGTAAAATTGAAGCGCACTCGGCGCTCTGGGCGAGATCCTCGATCACCGGCAGCCGAGCCCCAGACTGTACCTCTTGCACAGCGTCTATACCCTGCGGTGCTGTCCTGAGTGTTTCACGTTAACACGTGCGTGAAACTTTGCTGTCCAAAGACGTTCTCGTCACGGAGACACTCATGTGTCGAAAGGACTTGGTTGTTCATTGTTGTTGTTGTTTTTTTCTTGGCGTTGTTTTCAGGCTATGTACTGAAGCTTTCGATGGGGGTGTTCTTCGTCGGAGAAAGAATAGAACATCAATGTTTGTATAATTCACTCTTCTCAGCATTTTGCTCCTTCGTCTCGTTTTATCTCGCACGAGCCGTGACTTATCGCGTCACTTAAATGCAATGGCATTTATTTGTATCATATTCACGGTTTTTGTACTTTTTGTACAGTCATGTTTCCGTCAGAAACTTTGTGGTTGTTGGCGCTGTGGAACCACACCTTGAAGAAAGATATTCGTATTGTCCTCAGCTGCAGAATATTAACTGCAGACTTACCGGCTCTGCGCAGAAACAGTTACTGAAAGCACCACGCCATCGCTCATGTGATCATGACTCTGGTTTGTAAGCATAAAATAGATCCGAAACTTGCCCAGAACGACAAAGCGGGCGTCTATAAGGCAAATGTGCCTAATAATTTTATGGGCTGAAATTTCATACTGGCTGCGGATTACGCATAGTTAAACAAAAATCCCTGATTGTGTGCTACGTTCCTATACTTAACAAATGCAGAAGCTATAGTCCTCAGTATTGTACATCCCATGTCAATTGCCATAAGTAATGGTAAACTGGTGAACATGCGGGTAACAGGTTGCAAATATAAGACGGAAGAGTAGGAAGAAGCCAACATATAAGCGGAACGAGGACTGACTACTAATTGACAGTTTTATTTCCTTAAAATGGCTTTATTTAGGCCACTATATGTCCTAACTACACGCGTTCAGTACTGGCATTACTAAATAAACGAGAATGATAAGGCGTTCCGAGCAGAACTTTTTTGTAGGGAAATCACAAAAAAAAAGCAATATCACTCCTTTTTGGATCAGATGCCTCCATAATTTCGCTTGCTGTCATATCTACGGGTATCGTTGCAACACTTTTGTTTGCTTTAATGCCAGGAGACACGAGCATTAACAACGACGCTGCCAGATAACAGTGCACTGCTGGTTTAGGATTGTATTGATGCTCATTGAGACCACTGACGGATGATGAGGCACGCACGCGCCGTATACGTACGCTTTCCTAATTGTTTTTCCCTCTTTATTTTTCTCCTTACGGCAATTATGCGCCATAATGACAAACCTTTGCCAACATGTCTGCTGGAGCCAAACTTTTCTACCTCATGACTACCTTGAAAGAAACATAATATATAGATGAAAAAAAAAAAGTTCTTTTCACATCCGATATCGCCAACGCATTATCGCCGCTGTGTGTCTCTGATAATGCTGACCATTCGGAAAAGTTAGTTGTTAATGGCAGGTGTCGCCATGGTTCCTCGAAGTGCGCATTTTGCACGTGGCACAAAGAGTCCCTCGGGCGCCATATGAGTGGAAGGGAGAGGAGGAGAGCTTCGAACGGGGATATGCTCTGTAGAGCTGACGCAGCGAATCTGCAGCTAACGGCCCGCGGTGTTGCACACAGGCGCCATTCCCAGCGCCCAGAAACCACGGTCCATTGCCCCCGGTCCGACTCCTCGCGCCGAAGAAAGCCGTTACATTGCAGGCGCGAGCGATGTATCCCAACGCTTATCCGAGCGAAAGCGAACTGCAGGAGGTGCGGTCACGATCAAAATGTTACAAAAGTTGGCCGTTCTCTTTTTTTTTTTTTTCTTGAGTACGCCGTGCATACAGATTCCGGTGAAAACAGCTCATGGCCCGCCTCACTCTGAACTTGATCCGGTTGCCACGGTTCCTGTATGCTGTGCCGTGGTGTTATTCGTTCTGTGCTATTCAAGCTCGATTTAAGCGACGTTGCCTCTTCGAAGAACAATCTTACAAGACAAAGGATAGAAGGTGATTCTTTAAGGAGAAGGGGGATGGTTGTGGTACCAGCTACATGCGGATCTAGCCTTGCACGTGCATATCAGCAGTTTCTCGGCCAGAGTGTCTCACTTTACTCCATTTATAGAGTAAATATGCCACTATAGTCTTTCCTGTATTCCTTGTTTGAAACTTTTTTTGAGCCCTGCCATGGATTACGAAAAGAGAAGTAGATGGTGCCGTCTGCCACGCACCAACATCTCTCATTGAACGCAGACAACAAACAAATATACCGGGTGTTCAAAATTAAGCTTTACGGAATTTTTAAAAATCGCCTGTGGCAGGTAGCAAAATTCTTATCGTTGAGCTGGGTTATGCGAAGATGCGGACTTTGGTAGCACGAGAAATCAAACAAATATTCAACTAATTACCAAAAATTAACTAATTAACGTCTTAGTTAATTACTTTACAACACATATTGCAATTTACAAATTGTAGCCGGTGAGTTTGCATAACGCATCCGCTTGAAATTAATTTCCAGGATGACACCAGTTTCGAGAAATAATTTCCCAAATTGTGGGACGAAATACATAGGCATTCCAGTTCATTTATGCTTCAATGTATAAAACAGCTAGCATCTCGGTGAAAAAGTAAGTGGAACAACAGTGCATTTTTACGGCCAGTTTGATGACGCATATCTCCAAACTGCTGTCATTCTGGAAATTCATTCCAAGTAGATACGCCTGACAAGCTCACCGGCTATAATTCGTAAACTGCAATGTGTCGTAAAGTAATTAACTAAGAAATTAATTAGTGTATTTTTGCTAATAAGTTGAATATGTGTTTCGATTTCTTGTGCGACTAATGTCTGCCTCATCGAATAACCCAGCTCAATGATAAGAATTATGCTACCTGCCACAGGCGATTTCTAAAAATTCCGTAAAACTTTAAAATGAACACCCTGTATATGCCACCGTGTTGAGGAAAGAATGGCTGTTGCCAGCACTTCACATATCAGACCCCATACGGTACACATTACCGCTGCTTTACGATTTTGTATTAAAGTCACTAAAGCAAATATCTGACTCTGCAGTCGTTCCTACGATTTAGCATAGTTTCCTTGAGAAAGCAGACTGCGGTAGAAAAGAAAGTTTGACGAGTCAGTACCGATTCAGCACTTCTGTCTAAGCGTTATAGTTCATTTTGTCCCTCGTCACTTGTACGCACTGAACATCTCAAGAATACGAAAGCACACTGCGGCTTGTGTTTGAACATTGTGGTTGAAATGCGTTGCATGGCAGCTGGACACCGTTTTCTAGAGTATTTTGGCGTTTTACGCTCACGGCTAACTCATTCTATCCAGTAATTCGCTGTGAAAACCACAGTCTCAACAATTTTCAGCATGCGCGTCATTAGCCCTCGTTGACATTTGGGCTTACACACTCACCATAGTTGGTGCTTATTGATAATACAGGTTTCTTTTTTTGTTATAGTGCTCTGCAGACACTACGGTGTAGAAATTAAAGTCTAAGTTGGGTCCATTATTGACGCATAACGAACTTGCGACGACGTATATTAGGTTGTTATAGTAAAACAGAAGGCCGTTTCAATCCAGAATTGCGAAGTTAATTAGACCAATTCGTGCATTACTTTTCATTGTCGCGCTGAATTAAACGCTGCAGGGAAGGTGGTGCCGCCGATATTTAGATAGTACAGACCGTCACCAGTCACTCCTCACTGTGCACAAAAATCGTTTATGTCATTTTCATAAATCACAGCAAAGCAACCACTAACTCTTACTACTATAACGCCGAGATTAGGGCCGAGTGATGTATCCTCTAATCTTACCTAGCTGTGAAGCCAATCTTAAATATTGCGTCGTTTAACGTCCTGAAACTGCACAGTTAGTTATGAC
This sequence comes from Dermacentor silvarum, assembly GCF_013339745.2. Classification (NCBI taxonomy): domain Eukaryota; kingdom Metazoa; phylum Arthropoda; class Arachnida; order Ixodida; family Ixodidae; genus Dermacentor; species Dermacentor silvarum. The sequence goes on from NC_051157.2 coordinate 88,290,911, forward strand.
GGACGCCGTAGTGGTGTACTCCGGATTAATTTTGACCACCTGGGATTTTTTAACGTGCACCCAAACCATGGTATACACATGAGCGATTTTCGCATTCCGCCTTCATCGGAATGCGGTCGCCGAGGCCGGTTTTGAACCTCCAGCCTCGTGCTCGACAGCACAACGTCATAGCCACCGCGGCTGGTATGAAGTGAACTTGAAGAGCGGCCTTCTGTTTTACTATAACAACCTTATACGTCGCCGCAATTTCGTGCGACACCAGTCTGCATAGACCGCCTCCCGGCGACCTACAGCACTCTGCAGCGTTCGAGTCCTGTATACGACAGTGACGCCGTGCAATAACGACACCAGTCGGAGCAGTGGAGCCGCTTTACCCTGCTCCGCGTACAGATACACCTCCTGCAATGCTGGCCCTCAAGAACCGACTCGCTCGGCATTTCACGCACGTTCGTGTAGGTACAAGCCGGCGGACCCAAGCATGCGCGCGCGCCAACGCACGCACACACGCAGATACATGCGTACAAGCACGCACAAAACACGCACGAACGCACAAAGACGTACAACAACCGAACAGACGCACAAACATCGGCCAACAACGCACGGGCTCGCCTCGGTCTGCGTAAGAATCCGCAGCGGCGCGGGTGGAAGGGGATAAAATACGAGTGACGTATGCCGCACGCGTTTCCCGCTGCAACGCCATCGCGGTGGGCCTCCTCCCAATCCCGATTATGCGTCGGCGAAGGGCTTGGACCGAATTGGATACCGCTGGCTCTGTCTGTTTGCGCGGCAAGAAATGGAGACGGGAAGGAATCAAACGAACCAAAACGCACACTGTGTGCAACGGAGCAGTGTGTTGGTGTCTTACGCAGTCCGAGCACGTGGACTCCGACGCTGCATGTCCGTCGTATACGAACAGCTACTCCCCCCCCCCCCCCCCCGACACACACACACACTCCCTCGCCATCCTCCCCCCTTCTACTATGACTTGCCGGCACCTGTTCGACAACACGCAGTCGCTTTTGTGTCTGCGGGACAAGCCCCCCCCCCCCCTCCCATCATGGTTGTTTTTCTATTGTATTTTATTCCTTCTTTTACGCTGTTAGCCTTATTTGAACATTTGAACAATGTAAACCTTCGTTTGCTTTGATATTGCGTTTCTTGGTCCGGCGCCTTCCGTTTTTGTAGCAGCAGGAATTTCTGTGGACCCTTCCTTCTCGCCAAAGCCCTTCTCGCCAAAGCCCAAAGCCCCACAAATGGCGCATTTCGGTTGGTGCCGCACATATAGTCCGTTCTACGCCGAACACTCGCTGTCTGCTATTTTTTTTGTGTGTATTTTTCCTGCAAAGCTGCAACAAAACCATAATTTCATCTTCGATATAGCTGTATTCTTCATATAACTCTGAACACGAACAAAGGAAATAAAAAATACTTACATGACAGTTGTAGAAAAAGTCTGAAGCTCTTTCCATCGCGTAATCCCTTAATGTTCCCAAATTTCGTGAAATGAAAATTTGGCACAGCTTCGTATACACGCGGAGGTCATAGTAAACTACAACAGATGCCAAGTTTTCCATTTTGTTTCACCAAATCTTTTTTTTTTTTTCAAATGAATCTCACTACCGTTTTCTCCATGAATATTCCGGACGTGCCCGGCACGCGAAATACCGGGCAGCAATAATGCGGCATTCTACGCCGTTTTACGATAGCGTCACAAACGCCTGCTTTGCAGGCTGCTGTTCCTGCCAATCTGTCAGTGCTTGTTCGTGGCTATGGGAGAAAGCCCGCCAGCGGCCATTGTCGGCACGCCTTCCACCACCATAGCGGCAGGAAACATGCGGCAATGCCGAAATGTCGTGCGTTACCGGAGCCACCATTCTGAGCAAGATTTTACATCCTCTCCTATGTCACTATAGGCGTATTACCTGTCCATCAGTTCTATACTACGAATGCGCGGCTCGTTGTTCTGCTTTCAGAAAGCGTTGCGAAGACCGTCGATATCACCCGGTGCAACTCGGGTCACTGCGCCTCGCTTTAGAGCAAGGACTTCACTCTCGAACTTTCTTTAATGCCAACTGCGGACACGTTCTCGTAGGAGCTGGCGATGCATGATGAGAGCCGCGCCTCATAATTAGCTTTCAACGTTAGGCATATCGTATACGTGACGCAGACGTGTGTAGCAGTTATGCAAGAGTATAATGCTAAACGTTCTCTGTAAGAACATGTTTACCGCCGCAACTAGCAGGGATCCAGCGCGGTAAGGCACAACATAAAAACTCATCTGTCACCACACCAGTGCTTGTGTTGGTGCTTCAACATATGGTGTCCCGAGCAGCTCCGCAGATATACACGCCTATAGCTATTCGCGTAAGCGACTAGCTCGTCTCTCAACTTTAGTTACTGCTCCGATAAAATCGCCAATCCGTTTTCGTCAGAAGCTTCTAAAGGCCCCGTCGATAGGCTGAATATAGACTCTAAGCGCTTCCGGGTTCATTAGAGAGCATTTTGCAGCCTTCTCAATACGCAATGAGCCTATACGCAATGACAAAAGGAGGAGGGGATCGAAGAGAAACTATATACTTAATTGCCCTCGAGACGGAGTTCGACTAGCCCGTCCCGACACACTTCGTCGGGCCTTATTGCGACCCGCTGGCTCCTCTCGTGATTCAATGTCACCGCAGGAATGTCCGAGTCGCGCAGAACACCATTCGGTGCGGGGACACGCGCAGCGAGCACTCCCTGCGACCGACGAATTAAAAGTCATCCGTCTTCGCGTCGTACAATTCCCTCACGCCGGCGCCCCCTGCTAAACCCATCCTGTCTCCTCAGCCTCCTCCGTCGCTGCTCGTCTGCTCCGCTCTCCTCCGGAAAAGAGTTACGCCGGGAAACTCGGCGGATATAATGAATCACTGAAACTGTCGAACTACAGCACCGTCGACGCACTCACGCGCTCTTCCCTTTCCTCCTGTGGGACAGCGTATCGCTCAACTTCTGCCCCCGCAGACCACTGGTACAGCTCTCTGCTCTTAGCCTGCGCTTTCAGGCCAGGCACGAAGTGCCCTATGTAGAGTCAGGCAAGCTCCAGTTACTTGGTGAGCGCGGCGTTCAAATAGGCAAGCGTTAGCGTTTATATGTAGTTACTTCGAGTTCCTGTAAGGTTACCTACGTCTTGATTTCAGTTGTGTGTGTGTGCGTGCGTGTGCGCGTGCGTGCGTTCGTGTTGTAGATGATTTGATTCAATAATATACACAAAAAGAATAGGCGTGGCCTGGCCGCTCTGGCTTGATAAATATTGGGCTGACGGAAACAAAGTGTTGACAACAAATCGAGCGGGCTGTCGAGTTTCATCGCGAACACTTTTGAACTACACGAATCGCAACAGCATCCACCATTCCCAGGGAATCAAGTTTTAAATCAGGTAGCCCTCGGTCCTTTGGCGGAAAACGAAACACGTCGGGTTTTCTTTCTTTCTTTCTTTCTTTCTTTCTTTCTTTCTTTCTTTCTTTCTTTCTTTCTTTTTTCTTAGATGTAGCTTAGTCTTATTCCTTTACTGCTTGGTTTTCAAAGCACCCTTCTACCGCTGACGGTAAGGTGCGAGACCACGGTTCAAGACAAACCGTTGCAGTCACGGCGCGAACGTTATAACATCTCTTTGTCTTTCTTTTTTTTCTCTTCTTTTTTTTATGACTGTTGCAGCGACCAAAGAAGGAGAAATTTTGCGATAAGAGACAGCAGACACAAGATGAGATGTGGATGGTGCAGAGAATCGAATCTACTGAGGAAGCCAGAGAGTGCGGCGGAGAAAAAGAGACTTCTTTGTTGTCCAGGGTCCAATCAATCAGAGCCGTCGCAGCGAATAAATCCCGTTGTGATCGATGAGTTCCACAGCGCGCAGTGTTTCGGGCCAGCTTCGAAGAGTGGAATGGCGAATAGGAAAGGGTGCGGTAGGGGTCGTTGTGAAAGTAGACAATGCTTCTATAGGAGCACGTACATAAACGTCACTTCATGCCTTTCGGTCGTAGGGTAGTCGGATCGGTTTATAACGACCACAAGAAAAGGGAAGTAATCTTTGTGCATGAGGCGCGTGACTAAAATCGACGATATTCGCATCGGTGATTAAAGTGCACTTATTTCATAAGTCTCGCAAAACTGTATTGAGGTCCTTTGTTCATGAATAACCCTCGCGACTTTCGTGGCAGAAACAGCCGCATTCCGATGGCAGCGGAATTTATCGAATGCCCTGTGTGGGAATATTGCTACACGTTACCCATGACTCTTATGTCCTGCGTGCTGCTTTGGATTCTCGAGTGAAAAGTCATTTAAAATCTCTACTTTCAAATAATTGTTCACTTCATTCAGCATCAACTTTAAGCGCATCTAGAGCTGCGAAATTGGCCAGTCATACAAAAAATAATACAAGAGAAACTTGCAGGATTAAAGAACCCCATCTGCTGAAATTATTCCATGGCCATCCGCTACAATGTCCCCAATTTGGGTCATTAAAGGGTACAATCAGCCCCTCATGCCTAAAGCACAACTAAATAGACGCGTGTTTAACGCGACAAGACAGGCACTGTAACACCCCTTAACAAAAGCAGCAAATTCACTCTTGCGGAGTCGCATGGCGCAGAAAACGACCATCGCGTTATCTCAAGTCGACAGGTCTTGCTGCGCATCATCCCATGTGAGCGCAACTATAGCGCTCGCTCCCTCCCCTTCTTTTTAGGCCTCTTTTTCTCCACATGTCCCTTTCTCCAGTGCAGGCTAGCACACAGGACCTGCGTCCGGTTAGCCTGCCTGTATTTCCTACCTTCTCTCTCTGCCTCTCTCACTCGGACATATTTTCTCTCTGACACACACACTTGCAGGCGTATTCGCGAGCCGACTCACGAAACACCTCCCGCGAGACCCATCTACAAAAGTTATGCGTCAGCGGAGTTGTCCGCCATCAGGAGTTCCCCTTCTTCCTCTTCGACGCTTTTCCGGCCCCGTCGTAGCTCGCGCTAGTCCGGAAAGGTACGCGTCTCTGCCAGGGCCAGCGCAATGCCTTCGATGCTCCACGCCTTGTGGCAAGTCGGCACGCGTCGCTTCGTTTTATTTCACCACTTCGCGAGCTCGGCTTTATTAGGCGCAACATTCGACGCGTTTGCTCAGTCGCGAAAGCTGACTTTGGCATAGGTTTTCACACACATACGCGAAAAATAAACGAAGTAACTCAGCCGAGTTCAGCGATTCCACCGGCTCGTAACTCGTAAACTGCGACAGCAGCAGACATTTTCAGGGTGCAGTCGCATTCTTCTCAAGAGCATGATTTCTGCGATGCACACATCGTCGTCTTCGTCCGCTGCATTGCCTGCTGTGGCCCCCGAGATACATGCACATACGCCGTTAGTCTCAGAGTCTGCGTGACTCTCGAAACCCTGCACAGTTTGCCTATAGCTCCAATGCTGCGTGGTGCAGTACTGTACCACGTGGAGGTAGGCTATGTTAGTGCGTGCGGTAACTGCACATCGTCGCGGGGGCATGAATTCGGTCGCCAGTGGCGATTGTGTGAAAGAAAACGTTTGTTTTCTTCGCCATGTGGCCACGGCGAAGCTAATTGGAAGAGGAAGGGCAACAATGCCTTCGAGAGAAATCCCAGCTCGTCAAATGCGCGGAGAGTACTATACACAATGCTTGATTACACCATTCATCGCTACAAAGCCTAAGGAAATGGCAGGTTTTATTTTAGGCGGGACTGGTGGAAAGTAGCGCTTTGTTAAACATGTAGGAGATCAAGATTGGCTCGAGAAGATAATTGGAAGAAAATTACTTGCGCTTTTTCACTTCTTGCGCCTTGACTGCCTTCAATGAAACTAAGGCCCGTGCAATGCATAGCGATTCCTATGGTTTGATTATATTCCTTGATTATCATCATCCAATCACAACCGGCCGATCAGGGTGATAACGTAGGCGAAGCGCCGTTCGGACCGCTGATGAAGCGCGAGAGTAAAACGAATTGGAATATAATCGTTACATTAGGCCCTACCCATATCTTTTACAAAGGGAAAAGCAACGGCGAAAGTGACAAGGAAGAAACATGAAAAGGACCAGTTTTTCGTGTCCCTTTATCTTCAGCCAAGCGCAACACACGTGGTGCGCCGCGGACAGCGTTCTCTTAAAGCGCCCTCCGTTTCGTTATCAACCAGAACGTTTCGCGCCATCCGCCCATTCGTGTTCTACGCATTTCAAGCCAGGATCCAGTGTCTGCCTGATGAAAGAATTACCGAAACCGTCGGCTCATTTACATTCCTTGATTGAACTTCCACGCGGGCTTGCAGTGAAACTGGACTTCCATGAACCCATTTGTTCTGCGCCTATATAAAACACGCCCCTTCGACTGTCAATTATACACAACGAAGAATGCTTTAACCCAAACGAATGCGGCGTTGATTTGCGTTTTATTTATTTCCTTCCAGCCAGACATAGGGCTTCTTTGTCTGCGTTCGTCTAGAAATTGCGCTAATGACTTATCTGTAATGAAAGTAATAAATTATATCAACAGAGTTCCTTGTAGGAGTCATCATCAGTGTAATTATTTGCTTCGTATGTATGCTCCAGTGGTTTAGTAACTTTATCAAGTGCACTAAACCCTCGTTATAACGAAATCCCTTTATTCGAAATATTCGAACTCGCTTTATTCGCTTTTATTTTAACTAGGCCACGAAAAAGTTTTTATTTTCTTTTTTTTCTTTTTTTTTTTTTTGGTCCCGCCTGCACTGCACGCATTTTATACCGATTATTCGAAATGGAGTAGACTCCGCTTAGTACGGGCGCGGAGCTGAAAAACCGCATGGGACCTACCAGGTGCAGCGTACGGATGGCTCTTCGCTCTCCTTCGTATCAACTCACAGAGGCAAGGAGCGCTACGGAACTCAGCCTGCCACGCGGCGGTTGCTTCCGGGGACTGACTGTATCACGTGATAACCGACCGACGAGCCAGCTGCTCACGGGCGTCAGCCGAATTCCGCCACTGTCATGTCAGCACTGTCGAGCACGGCTTTGTTTCAATATACGTTCTACTAGCTCCTGCGCTGTTGGAATGTACGTACATCTCGCGGTGGCTCTTTTACAGCCACTTCTCTTTTAAAGAAATACTGTTAATAATCACGTTCCTTTCTTTTCCTGGCGACTTCCCCATAACGAGGGTTAAGCGCACTTCGAGGCAGTTGTTTCACGGCGCAATTAGCTATATATTCAAGCGAAGTTTGTATACAGGGTGTTTCATTTTAGCTGCACCAAATTTTTCAAAATTGCCTGTGGCAGATAGCACAATTATAATCCTTGATCTAAACTACTCGATGAGGCGACCATTACTTCCACGAAAAATCAAAACGCCTAATTGAATAATTAACATAATTACGCCAATTAACTTTCTAATTAATTGTTTTACGGCACATCTTTCAATCTACGAATTACAGCTGCTGAGTTCGCAATGCGTATCCACTTGGAACGAACTCTCAGGACTGAATCAGTTTCGAGATATTAATTTTGAAAGTGTCCGACGAAATGCATGGCGTTCCAGTTAACTTTGTGCTTCAATGCATAAAACAGCGTTTTCCTCAAAAAGTTAACTGGACCGCACAAACCCTTCGCTCGCTGCGGCGGCTGCGCTTGCTGCCAGCGTTTTGACAGTGGTTGTCTGCGATCATCGAGTGAAATCTATTCATGTTCGCTAGTGCGCGCTGACGCCATGCTTGTTAATTCAGTTAGTAAGCGAATGTGTCCAAGTTTATGCAGCCGATAAATCTACTATCCCTGCTCCTAATAGCTCTCTACTAATTTTTTATCGCAATTGATGCTTCGCCTTTCGGGCGAAACTGCGACATTTTATTATTATTATTATTATTATTATTATTATTATTATTATTATTATTATTATTATTATTATTATTATTATTATTATTATTATTATTATTACAAAACAATTACACAACATAAGAGGTTAGAAGGAAATGGCACCTGCTTCTGGCAATGGTAAGCGCCGAAGTGTTATTTGTGAGAGTGGTCGATAAAATAATGTCCGACAAAAGGGGCGCCGCAAACAAGAAACAAATAACAATGACGGTGGCACAACGTTACTCTGGAACGAATTAATGTGCAGCCTACTCTGTGACGGAGAACCAGGAGACTGGCTTACTATTTTAGGCGCGAGCAGTTGTGCTCGCATTGTCCACGCTGCACGCACAAAATGTGTACACCACGAAGTTTAATGTCAATTTATTGTTGCATTCATATGTATGTACACTTCGGCTTTATGGTCAGCCTATGCATGAAGGACTCGTTCGCTGACCCTGCGGTTGGCGAAGCATCGCCAGCAGTGCAGGCACATAACAGTTTTCAAACGCATGTTTCAACATACCACATACTCGATACCACCACCACCACCACCACCACCACCACCATCGATACTCCTTCCAAACACGCGATACTCTTTCCCATTAGGAGTAAGAAATTAAGACAAGAAAGACTAACACTGCGACAAAAGCATTTTCAAACAAGCAAATACGAATAGAGAAACAAGCCATTACAAGTATACAACCGTCTGGACTCCGTTTAAGAAATCGCAAAGGCAGCGGTCCTTGAAGAGCCGCTGAAATTTGCAATTTAATTTGAATGAGCGACTAAAGAAGAGTGTAAATTTTCACCCCGAGTGTATCACTGACTCTACGCGCATCTTGCTAAAAGCGGGGGAGCCTGCGCATATGGCTATGTTGTGCAAAAGAGCTGAAGTGGATATTGAACACGCTCGCTCTTTTACTCGAGGCACTTTTCGCTTGCAACCCCCATCGTAGCAATGGCGCAGCAGCTCATTTGCATGTAAACAAAAAAAGGGCACCCGTTTTTTTTTTTTTTTCTTTTACGTCGACCAGCGCTTCCGTTGAGCCTGAGTCCCGTCCTTTCGCTGGCGTTGACGCACCATGTTGAATATCACGCGTACATAGCCTCGCGGTCCGACGTCTCACAGGCCCGTCCGAGGGTCTCGAGTCAAGATTAAAGCTTTACTCTGAGCGCCCTCAGAGCGGATTGACAAAGCCTGAACGCACCGAGTTTCGTTTATTCCCAACCTGCCGCCTTTACTGTGTGAATATGGCGTTGCGCTGCTGAGCGCGAGGTCGCGGGTTCGAGTCGGACCACGGCGGCCGCATTACGGTTGCTGGCGGAATGGAAGAACGCTCGTGTTTCTCGCGAGTTCTTTAACGTGCATTGTATGCGCGTTAAAGGAACTCCGGATGGTCAAAATTAATCCGGAGCACTTCACTATAGGGCGTCCCTCAAAACCTTCTGGGCAGTTACACTTTTCCCGCTTATACATGCGCGTCCACAGCGTTTGGAAGTCCAAACCCTAAAACCAGACTTGCCACGGCCATGGTTAAACCATGATATGCTTTAAAGGTAACTGTTACGGGCTTCATCGTGATCTCTCGGAAAGCTCCTTTTTTTTTCCCTTTCTCTTTCCTTTTCTCATCTTTATTGCGCACTTTCTCTTTCACCACTGCGGGGTGTCCAAACCTGTGAATTAGCCCGGTTAAAATCCCTCTCCTCCCTCTCCTTCCTTTTCTTCTTATCTTTTTTTTCTAATCTGTCCCTCCACCATTCCCATAGAAATGGTTTAAAAGTTACAAAGGCATGCGATAAGCATAAGCGGACACTTCTGTCAACCAGTGGCTGGCGCGTTCGTGGAGGCCGTCGTTGTCTATACGTATTTGCCATTGCCATCTGTGCCATTCAGTTGAGGACTTGAAAGCAGAACCACCTTCGTAAAATTAATGTGTTTCACCGCTTGCATCTGGTAAGCTCAAGTACATCGAACGCTCAAAATTCAGTCGGGGTCGGCTACACTCGTAGATGCCCCATCGGCAACATTTCTTTCAAGCGAACATTCAAAATGAGTCATCCCGCTTTCGTTTGCGTACAGTTACCACTGGGTGTGCCTAACGGCCGACCCAGGATAAAACTGACACATCGGTGCGTACGTTGAATGTTTCGTTGAATCGTCCGGTCATAAATTGTCGGTTCGAGCTTTCAGCGCCTGCTTTGAAATTCCGTGCGCCCGCCGCGGTTGTTTCCATTTTCACCGGCTGCCGAGTTATCTTTCCTCGTATTTTCTCCGAGGCGAAGCATGAGCATTCAAGAAAATTTACTGCAGGCCAACTTCTCAGCACGATCGTGTTCGTTATTCCACGTGGGAACAAAATCGCGCTGCCCACGCCGCGTAATTTACACTTTATTTGCATTTCAACTGCAACAGTTAATTTCTTTTCATCGCCGTCGTAAAAGCGGCGGCGACTGAAATCTCTCGAAAACAGCTTTCGCAACATCCGGCAATGTTCTTCGTTCTTTCTGTTTATTTAATGTACGTGTACTTATACTTTCTTGCCTTTGTGCTGTGACGCATTTTCCCCAAGCGAGAATAATCTGTTCAGCAACGTTCTAAGAATGCCATTTGGAAAGTCCAGCAACGATATACTTTAAAAGCTTTTTGCTTATCCGCATCGCTTAATTTATTTTAATTTTTTTGCGCCCGAACTCAATTAAAGTAAGCATGACACAGAGGCTCACTCGAAAACAGCCGCAGAGAGGATTTTGTTGTACTCTCGGAGCCATCTTGTTCCAGGAGAAATAAGCGGCTGGAATGAGCTGTCGTTAACCTTTTTCAACGCTATCGTTAGAAATCTTCGCGGGCGATGAAGTCTGCCTATGGGAATGTCGACGGCTGTGGCTGTTTTGTTACTGCCGGTCGAGTAGCAGCTTGTATTCGATCCACGTCCCGCCACGTGCGCCTCGCGCTTTACGTTCTGCTGCTGATGCGAATAACAGAAACGAGCCACGTCGCGTCGAGATTATGAATACACTTGCGTGTGTGCATATATGCTTAAATGATGCTCCCTGAAATATTCTTTTTGATACAGATTCTTCGTTTTTCTGACCGAAGGTTAATCGAGAAAGGCGAAAATCCAAATGATGTTTACCTTCAGCTAATGTGATGCACGTGCTGGGCGCGGGCAAGAAGAAGATACGTTTCTGAAAATGTGTGTTCCCTTAGACCGACGTGCGTGGTTCGCAATATGATTCATTCATTCATCACCCACTAGAGTACATTGAAAGAGAGAAATGAGAGGCGAAGGGTAAGGGAGGTTAACCGGAAGGCAAACATTCAGTTTGCTACCCTGCACTGGAATGGGATAAAGGGAGACAGAAACAGTAACATTAAAATGAGCGACGCTTCAATCGGGTATTGTAATAAGCGAATGAAGCCGTGTACCGAATGTAGTAGCTTGCGGTCTGAAACGGACCCCATGGCATCAACCTTGCGAGTGCCACTTTTCTGCTCACAGCTTCCATTGTCGGAGAATCTGACTTGAGTCGTAAGAACGTTGCACGGTAGTCTTTTTCGTTCGACGGCAACGCTTCCAGCGTAGAAAATTGTAAGACACCGCGGTACTGAAATGCTGGCTAAGGAAATGCAGTTGTTCGGCAAATGTCACCTTGTCCACAGTGTTAATGACGTCAAAGCAGCAAGAGCTATGTCGTGCGAGATATCAACTATTAGACAATATGCCTGCAAGTCAGAACAACCAATCAATCATTTTTTTTACCAGATGAAAACCTGGTGATAAGACAGACATTTTTTTTTTACTTAATATTGCCCTAGGACACACTGCAATGTCCGATTCTATTGAATGATTTATGGTTCTGAAGATTATTTATGGTTCTGGTTCTACCTTGTGTTCTGTCATATATTCTTTCTGTGGAACGTTGAAGGGACTCCATTCCTTTGTTACACCATTTCTATAAATTTTATAGCGAAGAAAGAGCACGAAAGGATAAGTAAATGAGCTATCAACAATGTAAAGCAAATAAATAAATAAAAATACATTTGGAACTAGAGGGATGCCACAGTGTATGGCTCTGAATCAATATTGACCGCTCGTAAACGAACCCAGGAATTGCTATGCGCTGCAGGCTTCGACTTTTCACCCTCCATGAAATATAGACTTCGCGGGCGGAAAATCGAATTCGCGATATCGTGCTCGCCAGCACAATACTTTAGCAGTGAAGTATACCGTGGATGGTTAACTAAACGAAGCGTTGCCTGCCTTATACCATTTAACCAAGACTAAACGGCGACGTAATGCGTTGTGGACGCGTGAAACTATAGCTAGTGTGTTTGAGAGCGTGCCTTGCAAGTCAAAGCGTTTAAAGCTATGGATTTACCTACCCTAACAAACAGCGGTTTGTGAATAATTTATTTCATAGAATATCATAAATTCTGGTCACTGTTCTAACGTGAGAAATGTTTGATCTCTGAACATGGGAGATAATTTACATATGTTAATCGCAGGAAGAAAGCGAAACTTAGTAAAGACAGGTAGGTTGATTAGCCAGCATGATTTGCAAGGGACAAAAATATAAGCATGGACCAGAGTAAATATTTGGTGGACATAGCCCTATTGAAACGTTCCATATGTCACTCCAACAATTTCGTATGATTCTGCATAAATTCCGCAACATTTCCATAAGAATCTTACGGAAAACATACAGAATTATAGGAATGAGTACGGCAGGTTTCAATAAGGATGTGGGTGGTACAGCACAAAGCGCCAAAATATCAAAATCGCGCTCACCTTTTAGTCGACTCGAAGAAGTGCAGCGCAGCCTTGGATAGCATATGGGCTTCAAAGCCGATCCGGACTACTCTCTCAATTCAAGACAACCACTGTGTCTAAATACAGCTACATGCCCTAGCTTTCGCGGCAGCTGATGTTAATAAATGAGGTCTCCGATCAGAATATACTGCAGCAATGTATGTGCCGTATTCGATTTCGAAGGATATTAATCTCCCCAATTTAGATTGCAGAGACTGCTGCTTTTTATGACAGCTCGGGAATTTTAGACGGCTAACCATTGTCACAGAACTAGCTGCAGCACTGTGCCATGCACTTTTTCCTACGTCTTTAAGTAACACCCTCACTCTCGTGAGCCCAGTTTCTCCCGGCCAAAAAATGGTGGGCCTTACGCGAAAAATAAAAGCAAATAAAAAAAGACGAGAATACGAAGAAGAAACAGGAAGCCTCGTATTTTGTGGCGATTCCTTTTATTTCCCATTCTTCTCGTACTCCGTCATTGTCGTACGCGAAGCGAATCTCCCTCTATCGCCAGGGTGAGCTACTCAGACAGACGGATAATCGGAAATGAATATAACCGCAGAGGAAAAAAAAAAGTCCTACGAAATATGACCCCATATTTCAACTCAACTCATCCCCTGCCACGAAAGGGCAGGCACGACCTAATTATTCTCTCCCAACCGCTCGTCGTCACGGTACAATTACGTGCTAATTACATCGTCAAAACGAGAAGCTTGGGACAATAGGGACACTGAGGAAGAAGCTGTAGTTGATTCGTGCACTTGAGCACCTCTCTGTGTTTCCCACATCACAAGTGCGGCTAGCTCTTGGGAATAGCCGCACTTGCTAATTTGCTTTGTAAACCCATCTCCGTTGCTTTTCTCTCCGTTTCATTAAAGAAGCTTTTGTTAAAAAACCCGTCGTAACAATGTCGCCTTCTATAAGCCATGGTCAGAAACCACGTGATTTTTTTTTTCGCACTCTCTCTTTGTTGCAATGGCTCACGGGTAACCGCATTCGTAATTGGCAGTCCTATAGCGTATCCGGAGAGCAAAGGTATAGTCGTCTGTAGGATTGCGGCAGTTATAGTAGAGGATCCCATCTTCCTGCTTGCATGTGTAATCGGGTAAGGCCGTGTATAAGAAGCACGTGAAAGAAAGGAATCATCCTGCTGCGATACAGACCAGGGCCACCGAAGCTGCGGTGGTCGGTCCCGTTTACAGAACTAGTCGTTGTGAGGAGAACGGATTGCGACTGCGCTGTAGTACAGCTCGGGGATACACAGCTGCTCGGATATGCATGAGCGGTGCGAAGCGAGGACATTGGAACTCGCAAAGATAGCGGCAGCCGCGCACGAGCACTCTCCAGATTGAGGGCTGAAAAGTCGTTCCGCGGCGGCTTACCGCACCACCGTCGAAGTAAGATTCGAACGGGGACAAAAAAAAGTAGCCACGGTGTTGAAAAGAAAGACTCCAGGAGATAAAGACGTCTTAGAAGATAAACAAAATGCTCAGTCAGCCTGAAAAAAAGACGTTTCTCGCTCGTCGACCAAACAACGACGAATTCGGTGACGGAAGAAATAAAAGAGGGTAAGAACAAATTGTTTGTGCGATGCAAAAAAAAAAGGGAAATGAAACCTAAACCTAAAATGTGTGTCAAGGGCTGGTATATGAGAATCAGGGTTCTAGTGCAGCTTTAAGGTAAGTACAAACACTATGCGGTCTTTAATTAGATTCGTTTTATGAGGATGACTCGACAAAATGTTTGCAATTGATAAATAAAATAATTAGAATATGTAACTAAGCGCTGCAAAATGTTGCGAAATACCGTACATTAATAACAACCCGCAGCTGTAAGGTGCTTTGATGAAAGTGCTGGATGCACAGCAGCCTGATGTGGCATAATAAAAAAAAATGGGGGTAGGAGGCTGCTAACGGTGGCATCACATTTATGGCAATAATCTTTGTTAAAAATGCCTCTTTCTTTTTTTATTTTATGCGTGAGCATTAGGAGTGTCAAAGTGGGAAAAAAAGCTTATGTGAAATGATGTGAAGCCGGTCACGTGGTAAAGGTATGTACGGTCATGTGGTAAAGGCATGTAGTGGTATACAGGTTGTCCCAACTATCATGCACCAATATTTAAAAAAAGAGCAATACTCGAAGAAAACTTAGTGCATATTGTTTCCAGTACAGAGGAGTAAGCGCCAGTAATTTTTTTTCTTTACTGATATTTAATTACGTAATTATCTAACTCAAGAAGTACTCTCCTAATAATTGTCAGATTGTCAATCAGAAAATTGTAGAGCAACATGAAAACTCCTGATACAGATTTCTGTTGCCCAATGCGTGCTACATAAGTGTTTTTCCGAGCGTGAAAGAAGCCCGCGAATACACGCAAAATTGCCGCGCAGTCCCCGCTCGAGGCTGCGTGTATTCGCGGGATTCTTTCACGCTCAGAAAAAGACATTTATGTAGCACGTATTGAGCAACAGAAAGCTGTATCGGGAGTTTTTCATGTTGCTCTACAATTTTCTCATTGACACTTTGATAATTAGGACAGTACTTCTCGAGTTAGAAAATAATTACAATTACCTAATTACATACCAGTAACTAAACTATTACTGGCGGCTACTCCACTGTTCTGGAAGCAATATCCACTACGTTTTCTTCGGGTAAGGCAATTGCTCTTTTTTTTTTTTTAATCTTGGTGCATGATAGTTGGGACACCCTGTCGGTGGTCCGGACGGTCTGGACTGACGGTGGTCCGGAGCAACCCCAGAAACGTGAGAAAATAGCCAAGGCAAAACTGTAACGTTAGAATGTGTGTGCGAGGGGATGGTCATATTGCTGTCGAACGGAGCAAGGGAAACCTTCCAGTGATCACAAGTCACGCAATATTTCTGCCGCAAAAAAAAAAATACTTTTCCTCTCATTTCAGTCCATTCGGTAGAAGAAGCAGCAAAATAGCCATTGCACCTCCGACTGAATGTGTTGCAAAAAATAAACAGGAAATAAATTGTTTGTTGGAAGTACCGCCACCCAACTGCATGAATTACGACGACAAACGCGTCCGCCAAAAGAAGTTAGAGAGCTGAGCATGCGGTATATATATGGCTTCACGCTCATCTCACTTCATTACTTTGACTTTTGAGAAAATGACAGGTGAGACCGCCTTTCATGTTGACATAACAGGAGTCCATCGAATTTTGTGGAAATCGTTTTGTTTATAACAAA
Organism: Dermacentor silvarum; assembly: GCF_013339745.2. Lineage (NCBI taxonomy): Eukaryota > Metazoa > Arthropoda > Arachnida > Ixodida > Ixodidae > Dermacentor > Dermacentor silvarum. The sequence continues at coordinate 88,306,810 of NC_051157.2, forward strand.
CGGGTAAGACCTCTCCTCTTGGTGGTGACCATCAGAGGAGGCAGGGGAGAGGAAGGAAAACTTGAACAGGACAAATGAAAAAATTCCGTGTTCAAAGATGTCTCCCCGAGGTGTGCTCCAGGAGAGAGTGCACGATTGTTTTTTTTTTTTTTTTTTTTTTTTTTTTTTTTTTTTTTATGCTGAGGCTCCTCTCGTAGCCTTGTCTATTACTGGAAACTTGAAGGACTGAGGGTAAACCGCTTATAGTATTGCTCTTCGTTGCTGGGTGACGACCGTGCACTCCATGCATGTGAACTTCTCTTCGTATTTTGATTTCACCCCTGTACGGGCAAGTTCTCGAAGTGGCCAGTTTTGAGGGAAACTCCCATCAACCGTTCCCTGTTTCTATCTCTCGCCCTCCGGAACGCAGATGACCGGCCTCCCGCAATGGCCGGTAGATATCGCGTCTTGAAATGCGATCGTCGCCACGCTTTCAAATGCGAGCGTGTCGGAGCGCACACCGGTCCACGGCTTGCTTCGAATGCGGAGCACGAACCTGGCGTAAGCGTCGGCACATTAGCAGCTTCTGCGCTTGTACGTAAAAACATGTTCACAGTATGCCACCACACGCGAAGCTTGGCAAAGTGATTATGTTCGTTTATTGTTAGTTAGTTAGTTAGTTAGTTAGTTAGTTAGTTAGTTAGTTAGTTAGTTAGTTAGTTAGTTAGTTAGTTAGTTAGTTAGTTAGTTAGTTAGTTAGTTAGTTAGTTTCTTCTCTTTCTTCTCTGTCTTCCTTTTATTCCCTTGTTCTCACCCCCAGCGTAGGACCGCTAACCTAGACGCATTTCTAGTTAACATCCCAGCCTTAATCCCTTTCTCTTCTCCCAGTCAGTCAGTCAGTCAGTTAGTTAGCTAGTTGGTTGGTTAGTTAGTTGTTGGTTGGTTAGTTAGTTAGTTAGTTAGTTAGTTAGTTAGTTAGTTAGTTAGTTAGTTAGTTAGTTAGTTAGTTAGTTAGTTAGTTAGTTAGTTAGTTAGTTAGTTAGTTAGTTAGTTAGTTAGTTAGTTAGTTAGTTAGTAGTTAGTTAGTTAGTTAGTTAGTTAGTTAGTTAGTTAGTTAGTTAGTTAGTTAGTTAGAGACTAAGAAAGTTAGAAAAAGGCTAATTCCCGGGAACAGAATTTTCTGCTGAGTCGACGCGGTTTTACGTCAGCATTGTCGGCGTATAACTCTGATTCGGTTGCCAAGTGTCGCAACCACTGCATATGAATGATGGTGTTATGTTCAATATCGCGATCGCAGAATCAATGTAAATAACTATAGCCGCGCCTTCTCTGCTCGGTATAAAAAAACTAAAAGAGGGAAGTTAGAACGGTGTCTTACGGCTGCATTTTATCGCTACCGCAATCGTTTAGGGTGCGCAGCCAACTCTATAGCAACGAGCTTTGTTGCCGATCGATTTCGTGGTGATGTTATCTAAGGAATGATTAATATGCGACAACCAGCTGCGCATGCAGTTAACCTTCGAGATGTTCTCCGCCACGGCACACCCTCTGAAATAAAGATGAGTACGTGAGATTGCCTCCGCGCGAAGGAAGATGAGTGAGGTGAGACGTGACTCTTATAGATTGCACGCTGAGAACCAGCAGCTGAAGGTATACTTGGACCAGATGCAACGAGTGCTGCGATGCTGTGCAAGTTGCAAGTTATGAATCAAAGACTCGTTCTGCGAAGACAGCAGATTTGGTGTCAGGTTTCGCTTGAAAGACTACCTCCATTGCATGTGTCCGTTCCTCTGCTGAGCACGTAGCTGATAGCACGCTGTATAGCGGTCTGCAGTTTACGGTGACTGAAGGTTTCAAAGGAGCGTCGCCTTTCTTATTCGGCGCGTGTTTCCATGTGTTCCAGAAAGCAGCGAGTTTTCTTAATACAATTCTCTCGAGCACAGCAATGAAACTCCGCCCAGAGAGAGAGAGAAACAAATGAAAAGCTGGGAGTTTAACCATAAAAAGTCCAGTTTGCTAACCTGCACGAGGCAAAAAGAAAAAAAGAAGGACTTAAAGAAATGGCCGCATATCTGCTTGCTTCGCTGCAAATGACGTCGAAAGACGATTCTTCTGCCGCCCCTGATGCGTAACACCCTCTCTTCTTCCTCCTCCCACCCCTCACGCTCTTCCCCTCCCCTCTCACTCCTCCCATGATGGATGCAATGGAGGTTTTGCTGAATTCAATTCAAATGTCCCACGTTCGCCCTGCTCTCGTGCCATCTGTTGGGACATTTTATTACTGTTGGCTTAAAGCCGACTACAGAGCCGCGGCTTCAGTCGGCTTGTTTTTAACGCTTAGCGTCTCTCGACACCATTTCTAACGCGTTCATTTTTCATTTACTAACGTAAAAACCAGTCTAATGTGTATTTAACTAAATGAATGCTGCAGATCACGGTTATGTACATATATTTTGCTTCAAATAGGCCTGAGGTTTCCTTTGCGCTGTATAATGTTGACGTGTATGACCCCGTGCTAGTAGCTTGATTGGTTTTGGCCGGGCGGTTGAATCGGTTTTAACCGGGCAGTTGAATCGAGTGACAGACACAGACAGACGAACAGACAGACAGACAGACAAAGTTTTTCGCGTTTAGAAAGACTACTATCGTCGTCAATAGGGGGGAGGGGAGAAAGACCAGCATCGAAACGGGAATCGGCGCACCACACCGAAGCGGCACTCGTTACTATCACAGCCTATTTCGCTAGCCCGTAGACCGCAGGAAGCCAACTATAGCGCTCTGGGCCGCTATCTTGTACGCGTCTGAAAAGCCGACGTTCGGTTTCGTCTCACGCGATTGGCCTAGATTGGCCTAGGCCGCGATATCGGCGCAGCCTGGACAATCACGTGAGACGAAACTGAACGTCGGCTTTTCAAACGCGCACAAGATAGCGGCCCTGGCTGCATTTAGCGTACTAAAGTCCCTATATAAGAAAAGTACCGCCATCTACTCTTTCCTCCGCCGCCCCCTCTCCTAAAGCGCTTGCTTTTTCTTTACTTTTTGCTTGCGAAGCTAACGGGAACTGACGAGCCGCAGACACCGACAGCACCCTCTTAATTCGCTTATCGACTTTCACTGCGCTAGCTTGGATCACACCGAAACCCTTCTCAGTTGTGTGCGCTCCTCGCACTAAACAAACTCTCGTTACTATCACGAGGCCTGAAACCATTTACCGCCCGATACTTTCGTTGGCTAGCCCTTGATATGGTCCATGGTATCGCATGCTCTGAAATTGATCCGCTTTACCGCAGGAAGCCTGTACATATATAGCAAAGCCGGTGCAAGGGTTACTTCCCACCTCTCAAATCAAAAGCCAGCGAAGGTAGGCCGCGTGGAATCTTGTACAATGTACAATTACGTGCCATGGAGCGAAAAGCCGACTGTCGTGAGTTCGGTTTGGCACCAATGTGTGCTCTCTGTGTACTGTTGCTCGATGGTCATGTGAGGTCCCATTGAAGATTGGAGGGCTGTGTTCTAGTGGTCCAGCGATGAAGTGGCTCCTATCGACTATCGCTTCCCTAGAACTTGTCAGACCGGACTAGTAGATTTAACCGATACGTTAGTTAGACACATATAGTCGAATGCTGTGCACCTCGTATAGAAATTGTAGCGTTGCTGGTTTTGGCAATGCTTACGGCACTGCAACTTTTCATTTGAAGCCAGGAACGGTGAGGTGTATCTTGGGTTGGTGCGCACACTACTTTATCCGGAGTCCCCCCACTACGTATTGTTTCACAATCATAATTCCAAATCCAATCGTTATTTAGGCACGTAAAATCCCAGAATTAGTTAGTAACAATAAAGATGACTGATTCACATGGTGATATTGGAAGTTTTGCCCACTTTCAATATCGCCTTTCCCACCGTATTTGATTATCAAATAAATAGACAAAAGTTCGGCCGAACCTGTCTCGAGTTGAAAGTTGACTGTAATGCGTTTAGCATTGAATCAATATACAGACACAATGCATTGCCACCATCGAAACAATCGAGTTATGTATGAGGCGTGCACTGCAACGGGACTCCTCTCTCGCACTTGGCTAAGAACACTTGGCGTCATCTAGCGCCGCCACCGCGAAGCCTGCGCGTGGCCTCCGAAATGCGTGGCGCGTCGGTGCGTGCGAACGCTGAGAATTGTTCCCTCGCTTGCCGCACACCCCGTGGCACATACTCGATGAACCAAGTTGGTGAGAGTATCATTGAAGAGGGGCCCATACCCAGTCCATTGATGGCGCAGCTCGCTAGAGCGTTGGCGTGAAAGACGTTCATTAAAAGGCGGAACATACCCAGTGCATTTGTGACCCGTAGCCTGGGAATGCGGCGGGTTTTTGTTCCTGAGGAACCCTTGTGACGTAGGTTTGATTCCGCGCAGCATTGAAGGAACTTAAAGGATATTTCCCGTCATCGCAAAGGGCACGTTCACTGTGGCACATACCTAGTTGCCCCAGTTGCGTTAAAGACATTCATTGAACACTGGCACACACCTACTGGTACAGACCAAATCAACCAAGCAGTGGCATCAAAGAGATTCATTGAAGACCAGAACAGGTCCGAGTCGCACTTACCCAGTGCTCTAAGTCAGCGTCAAATAGTAGCTTTCAGGCCGGGCGCGCGCCGCCGACGACGCCGGCGACTGCGGCTGCGCAGAGGACTTTCAACATGGCTCTGAGGCGGAAAAAAAGAAAATATAAAGAAGTGGAAAGCGCGCGCGATCATCGTCCAATCGGAGATACAGGAGAGAGAGAAGCGGCGTTTATCAAAGAATGGCGGTACTTTTCTTATATAGGGATTTTAGACTAAAGTGCATCGCCGCGCCTTCTGACGGCTGCGCGCCTAAGTTCGAGAGCGCGTACTGCGCATGAGCGTCCTTTTTCATCTGCCAGCCTGCTCGTTCGGTCGCTTCAACCGCGCACGCACCGGAACGCGGGCGAGAGCGCAAGGTGCCACTTCTGCAGTCGCCGTGGAATCGTAGAGCGCAAAAGACATCGCTGCTTCCTGACCTTATCACATAATTCGATTTCAGAAAAAGTGACGCAAAGCATGTGTTCCGCGCTGCGGAACCTGTAGAAGCAAGGCGCAGAAGGCGCTCCCAGCGCTGCCTGTACAAAGGAAGTGTTTTCGTCACGATATATGACAATATCATCGCTTGGGCGATTCCACGGCGACTGCAGAAGTGGCACCTAGCGCTCTCACCCGCGTTCCGGTGCGCGCGCGGTTGAAGCGACCGAACGAGCAGGCTGGCAGATGAAAAAGGACGCTCGTGCGCAGTACGCGCTCTCGAACTTATGAGCGCAGCCGTCAGAAGGCGCAGCGATGCAGTTAAGTCGCCGCTCCCGTGGTCTCTAAAATTTTGCACTCGACTGTACATACAATACATACATACATACATACATACATACATTCATACATACATTCATACATACATACATACATACATACATACATACATACATACATACATACATACATACATACATACATACATACATACATACATACATACATACATACATACATACATACATACATACATACATACATACATACATACATACGTGTGGCATACTCCCACCTCATCGCTACCAGAAGCCGAGTACGATACCACGCATATTCCACAGAGCACACGGACCAGAAAAGAACGCAGTGTTCAAATGAGCTTGCAAAAACGCGGAGCGAGCGGCCAGTGAATCACACTGCACTGCACGTTGCTGTTTTATCGTTTACCTCGAGTCCCCATGGTCATGACCTTCTCCGCGTCTCGTAGCAACCCGTGTAAGGACGCGTTATCGCGCCAAAACCAGGCGCGCCCTATAGGCGCCCCGAACTTGCGAATCAACACAGCATCATCACGTGTGTCGCAATGTTCGAAAAATCGTCAAAGTTGGGACGCTTTAGCATCCTTCTTCTCTCTATCTTTCTTTATGTGTGCGAGCCTTCATCACCCTCGAACACGAATCGAAGACTTTCTCCACTGCCTTAATCACGTTATAGATGCACGTATAAGGACGTGCGTCACGAAGCTTCAGTTGCGGTCGCCCGTCGTGGTGTCGACGTCTCCTTGCAGTTACTCTTGCTTAAATCGTCCACTTCGAGCATTTTCCTCGAACAACGATGCGTCGCGTCGGACAGTCATGAATTTTGTTTCATTTCTTCATACTTTCTTCTTGCGCTATGTACGAAAAGACGGGGACAGGCAAACATGGACAAAGAAATAGTGCGCAAACTTCCAACTGGTTTATTAGTGTCCGGCCATGTATATACAAAGGGTACGGGTCAGATTGCAATACAAATGCTAAAGAAACAGTGAACAAAAAGAAAAGCCGCCAACAAGCCCCTTTCATCGCCCTTTTGAATTCCATTTCTTGCACTGCTATAAACGGAGACCCGGCGAAAAATTTGTGGCAGGTCTGCATACATTCCACGGCTTTCCTATTGATGCACCGAAAAGATGTTGTTTTTTTTTTCTTTCTTTTGAGCATGCCTTGGCGTCACGAAGTGCGAAAGCAGATTTACCCCCATCTTCTCGCACACAATGTCAGCATCTACACTTTGAAAGAGGAGGAGTTGTGTTAGCCTATAAAGAATGTATTTGTATACAAGAGTGTCAATCTGCTTTGCTTTAATCAGGCCTAAGTGTGCGGTAAGATAAAAGACGGGTGCGCAGCACGAGCCTTGTAAACAGGAAACGAAAATCTGGCAACAACAGCGGCCGGCGACTCTGACTTCACGGTCACACTACAGGCCACAAGTGTGTTTTTCACCCAGCAGTGCGGTCGTCCTAAATCTCCCAGAACAGCACCCACTGTGGTGACTCAGTGGCTATGGCGTTCTGATTCTGAACACCAAGGTTGCGGGTTCGACTCCCATCGTCCGATGGTCGCGTTCCGGATGCACATTCAATGCGAAAATTCTCGTGCGCTTAGATTTCGTCATCATCGTCATCATCATCATCAGCCTAGCTTTATGTCCACTGCAGGATGAAGGCCTCTCACTGCGATCTCAAATTACCCCTGTCTTACGCTAGCTGATTCCAACTTGCGCCTGCAAATTTCGTAACTTCATCACCTCACCTAGTTTTATCCTGTCCTCGACTGCTCTTCCCTTCTCTTATTATCCATTCTGTAACTCTAATGGTCCACCGGTTATCCACCCTACGCAATACATGGCCTGCCCAGCTCCATTTTCACCGTTAATGTCAACTATAATTTCGACTATCCCCGTTTGCTCTCTGATCCACGCCGCTCTCTTCCTGTCTCTTAACGTTACGCCTAACCTTCCTCGCTCCATCGCTTTTTGCGTGGTCCTTAACTTGTTCTCGATCTTCTTTGCTAACCTCCAAGTTTCTGCCTCTATATTAACACCGATAAAATGCAATGATTGTACACTTTTATTTTCAACGACAATGGTAAGCTCCCAGTCAGGATTTGCCAATGCTTGCCGTACGCACTCCAACCCAATTTTATTCTTCTGTAAATTTCCTTATCATAATCAGGGTCCCCTGTGAGAAACTGACCTAAATAAACGTACTACTGTACAGACTCTATAGAGTCTGACTGGCGATCCTGAAGTCTTGCTCCCTTGCGAGAGTCTTGAACGTTATCTTAGTCTTCTGCATATTAATCTTTAAATCCACTCTTACACTTTTTCGGTTAAGGTCCACAGTTCTTTGTTGCAATTCATCCCCAGTGTTGCTGAACAGGTCAATGCCATCTGCAAACCAAAGGTTGCAGAGATATTCACAGTTGATCTTCATTCCTAAGCCTTCCTAGTCTAACAGATTAAATACTTCTAAGCATGCAGTGAATAACATTGGAGAGATTGCTTCCCCTTGCCTGACCCCTTTCTTGATATGTAACTTTCTACTTTTCTTGTGGAGAACCAAGATGGCTGTGGAATCTGTGTACACATTTCCCAAAATATTCACGTAATTATCCTGTACTCCTTGATTACGCAATGCCTCCATGACTGCTGGCATCTACTAATCGAATGTATTTTCAGTGTCGATGAAAGTCATATAGAGAGGTTGATTTTATTCCGCAGATTTCTCAACTTGATTAGATTTAGATGCTTAGATTTTGTTGACGACTAAAGAACCTCAGGTGGAGAAAATTAATCCGAGACACCCTCACTACTGAGTCTGTCATGCCTTTGTGAGGATTTTAGACTTGTAATACTCATTTCATATCTTTCTTTCTTTATTTTTTCTTTTCTAGAAGAGCATCACACCCTATGAGCGCGGCTCTCGTCGAGCAATCATTCCACAAAACTTTGTGTTCAACACATATTGTGATGCGGAAGCATGTTACTCTTGTGCATAAAGTACAAATAAACAGCCCGAACGAGCGTCAAAGTAATTCAAACAGTCGAAAAAGCCTCCGTGGCGGCAGAATTCGTCACGCTGCCTACAGTGTCCGTGCTGTGGATATAACCTCGAAGAAAAGCGACAGCATTCACATAGAAGGACTTTGGAGTTTGGTTCGCAAACAATCCGCGACAACTCGCTACGCTTGTCTTTCAAAGCTCTTGGACAAAAAGAAATAGATTAAAAATCAAGTCATAACGTCATTGCCAGGAACTTCAATGTCGTCTTATTGCAAACACGTTCCACCGTTCACAAAGAGGCGCGGCGAACCGAAACGAAGAAGCAAACAGCCCATAAATGACCCCCAGGGCACTTTGCAAGAAATCAAGCAGGTAGTCCTGTGTAGCGGTGGTATTTTCTGAAGAAGCCTAATCGACGTAGCTGGTCAGAGGAAGAACGGGTTTCGCCCCCTTCGAATGGCATCTCAGGCCGTGCTTTGAACATTTCCTTTATCTAAACATTTGCCCAATCGCTCTAAAATACCAACGACGCTGTTTACTTGTGCAGCTTCAAATGCATCGGAACAGCACGTCCAAACTCTGTAAAACAGTAAACGAATCCCATACGAACGGTTTTGGAAGGTAATCAAGGATCATTATTACTTCCTACATGGACCCCTTCTGGCAGCAGTTGCCAGCCTACCTCTTTCCCTTCTCTCTCTCTCTTTCAATTGTATATAGGTTGTCCAACCAAATAATAATAATAATAATAATAATAATAATAATAATAATAATAATAATAATAATAATAATAAAACGGGCAAGTTTGCACTCGGTCACGCAAAGCTTAGGCACAGCGAAACTTACTGGCTGCTACTGCTAGGTATTAACTTGGTTGTTGCTAGGTCTTAACTTGGTTTAACTTAACTACGCATGTCGTAAGGTATTCTCTGAGCGATCATTTTTGGAGGTACCTTCCCTTTCGCGACATTACGCGTGACTAGCACTGGACGCGTGGGCGCCTACGAGCGACAGCGCTCCTGGCATGCCACAAACGCAGGCAGGCTAACCAAGGTTCGCACAGTGCCAAGAACGCTGCTGCTTGCCGACGCCGAACGCGTTGGAGGCTAGCCGCTCGATATCAATCGGCCAGCATCGCTGTGTCTCGAGCTTTGCGCAGCCTCGTGCAAGCTTTCGCCTTTTTTTTTTTTTTTCCTCCTGGCTCAGCGCGCCGCGGAGAGAAGATAGGCGGGGGTCGGGAAGGCAGGAAGCTGGCGAGGAGGAGACCGTGTGCACATGCACGCGGTCTCCTCCTCCTCCGGATTGCCGTGGCTACGGCGAGGCAGTTTCTTGGCACGCACCACAAATTACGGCTGGCTTACACAGCTTCGCTTGTTAATAATATTAATTATTACTTCCTATATCGTTGCACATTAGCTATGGTGAAGGTTAAAGCTACATGAAAACAACTTCAACTTCCCGTACATAATCTAACAGATAACGTAAAAAATAAGGAACCGTTAATCTTCCGCATGCTTTCTTAGCTTCATTGTACGTCGGCTTCATGTGGTCGTTACTAAATACTGAGCCCATCGGTTCTCCCGATTCGTCCCGCTCATTGCACAGTGAGGGTCTCCACTCTGCAAGCCTTGGTGCTTTGAAGCAGCGTACGAAACTCTATTGGTCAGTTGTATGTTTCCAAGATAACGTGACGCGTGTTGATTAATCTTGTTCCTCACCCACCACCATGCTTGCGAGCGACACTCACTGACTCTCCTATGGCTAGGTTGTGAATACATGCATGTACGTAACTGCCATGCAATGTGCACAGACGGGCCGCGGTCGTGTCTCTTACTTGTAGAGGCCGGCATACGTCGCACGCAATTTTTGGGTTCGGTTCCCAACCTTGGCAAGTTCTTGCTCTCTTTCACTTTCATTTTCCTCTTCTTTTTAATATCAACATGACGTTTGTTAACCATCGTACATAATTATTTCAACAGTTCATATAAAATCTGGTAATTTTTGCTTGGCTTGAGTTGCCTCCATTGTACGTGGGCTTCTTGCGGTGTTTGCTAAAAACTGAAAATCAAGCCCCCTGACTGTATATCGTGGGCTATACTGATATAATATACCTTAGCAAGATTCCCATCGAAACGTTTTACAGCGAGATATACACGGACATAAGACGCAGTCGTCCGCCATACAAGAAAGCCGAGTTAGTGGGGATTTATTAAACGTCGATAATGATAGTCAAGTTCTCGCCTTCGCTGGCAATGATGAAAATATTCTTGTTCTTTCTTTCTTCTTTCTTTTTGTCTTCATCTCGGCTTCTCAGCTTGCCGTATTCATTGTGCAAGGTTGCGCATCGTATATCCTAATATGCTTATTCCATACTGCGGACTCATGTCCAAGGAGGGTGTGCAATTCAAAGCAAATAATAATAATAATAATAATAATAATAATAATAATAATAATAATAATAATAATAATATAATAATAATAATAATAACGAACAGTAATGCCTGCACAGTAATACTATCCCGCAGTCTGATCATATGCTTCATGCAGTATTGGCAAGGTAGAAGACCTTGACCATTCTGGTCTGCAAGTTGTACCATTTGTTGGCATTTTCTTGATATTGTCCTTTGCTGCAGTATTTTTTTATTATACCATGAAAACTGATAGAATTCACAGAACCAATGTGAACAGCTTCACGCAGCCGTTCGGTGGAATCTTGTGTGGAAGATAAAACGCATCGCGATCGCTGAGCTTCTTCCACTGCACTAAATTATTGGCACAGGAGGCGCAGCTGTGCAGACAGGTGCGGGCTCCATCCAAAAACATCGGTTTGACATAAGCTTATGTCTACGGGGTGACATGCGCCAGCGAAGAATGGAAGAGCTAATTCATGTCGTCATTGGCAAAGGTATATGCCTCGTGTGTTTTGTCTATTGCCGGCGTAGCTTTGTTCTTTTAGATTTGCAGCCATGGAGAATCTTACTCTCGCGTAGTTCTTTTTTTTTTCTCATTGTTCCTCAATATCATGTTGCCTGCTAAGCCTGCAGGACTTAGGCGCACCAAACGTCTGACCTCGCCGAGGAATAAGCGGCGTGCCGCATAATACCAGGAGCGCGGTAATCTCTGACGCAGAAGGAGGTCTCGGAGTCGCATCTGTCATACCACGGCCACAGGCCCACACGTGGCGCCATCCTCGCGTTGAGCACGTTGCGTCACGCGCTCGCAATTTCGCTCCGTCCAGCACAGTTGGATGCAGCGGTATGAAAAGTACAGCATCGGTGGCTGTTTCATTCGAGTCACTATAGTAGAGATGTAACTCGGCCGTGTTGGTACCGCAGAAATAAATGAATTATTTAAGATACGTACTTCAGTCTGGCTGCAACGTCAGGGCTGGAAGATAAAAAAAAAAGAAGATACGTAACAAAGCACACACGCAAAAATCTGGGATGCCGAAACGACGTCCCAAAGATAAACAACACTGTATACCTAGCTCTGCTGCAAACATATACGGTTTTCAGTCGGTCCCGCAGGAGAATGAACGCAGTGCACTGGTATAGGCACTTTGATTAGGTGGTGTCCACATCGCAAACCCCCAGCGACGGTTCCCTTGGATGAATGAAAAACAATCTTAAATGGACCACTTTTTCCTTATTACGGGCGGCCCAAAGAACCGGCGATGTCATCATTGTCATTTTTGGACACCACCTATTGGCTGTGGCTCTTCAATAAAAAAAAAGTTTAACGCATTAGTGCTTACAAAAGATAGCGTGACTGAAAGCTACTGAGCGTGATGGATACTGACCAGCTGATAACCGTGTAGCGTAATATCTGCAGGGCAGGTCAATATTCCCTGCAAACAATGGACGGTGCTATCACACCGCCGTCAGTGCAAGTGCAAAAAAAAGAGAGCGAGAGAGAGAAATAAAACGCCTATTTTATTGTCTCCCACGAAGAAGTGTCGACGACTTGCTCGCCAACAGGCCAACTGTAGAAGACACGTTTTGCCGATAGCGGCACGCTTCTACATTATGAATGTATCGCCCTCAGCACCATCACCCCCCGACGCGATATTGACGCGCTTTCCTCCACTTGTTCTGTCTCTGACGTAATCTCGATTAATGTGAATGCATCTTCACGGTGGTAGCAGCGATCCTCACTCACCTTAAATGACTGTAAGCAATGGTAACGCTCGCAACCTTCGAGAGTAAAACGTTCCTTGAACTAGCCAATGGTCCTCGGCCCTTTCATATCAACTACCACTGATGGACCACTCAAATACTACAAATCTTCTCCCACCTTCGTTCGGGAAGCACAAGCTTTTCTGCATTTTCTGCATGTTGGCATATTTTTTTTTTCTTTTGTTAAAGATGAACAGTTTTCGTCTCACGTCTTCCGCACCGCGACACTACTTTCTGTAGCACATTGGAATAGCACCATCTCGTTACGCTCGCCGCTTCCCAAATGCTGCGCCCAAGTAGCCACCAGAGTTTCCGCCATAATTCATGTCCACGAACAGGCTCGTTAGAGGGAGACACACACAGCGCTTACACCGACCACTTCGGGTCGTTATCTATGTGTTCACGCCCCCTGCGTGAGACGAAGGGACCGTTGCGTAAGGCGTGGTTCTTGTTAAATTCAGCAGAAGCTCCGCATTTGGGCCAAAGAGCCGGTGGGAACACCGCCACGTACCGCATACAAACTGTCCACATATCCGTTGTCTTCCAAGGGTAAGTTCGCTCAGCCACGGTGGTGACTTGAAGAAAGTGAGAATATCGACGGAAAATAAAAAAAAACAGAAAGAAAAGAAAGAAACGTGGCGATTGCGCAATGGTCGTTTCTGACCTTCCAGTAGATCTTCCAGACTCATACTTGCGAACAAGACATATGAGGTATCTGCTGCGTTCTGTCGCATCTGGGTGGATTCGTATCTGGGTCGAGACGTCGATATAAGGAACGAGGGGCCAAATAAGTCACTACTCAGGATGAACGAAGGCAGCCCGTTCCATTCCGAACCAACGGGCTTGTCAAGTCGACCAAGAACAGTACTCGCCTTGCGGGCCTTGTGTTCAACGCGCCTTGCGCACCAAGACCACTTTTCTATATCAAACAATTGATTCCTCGTCAATTTACTATTGACAAAGTTTCTTTCGGGGTTTACTTTATGAAGCGGTGTTTTGGGAGTAGGCGGGGACTCCGATGTGGTTGGAAAATCCAGGATAAGGGACAGCGGTACAGCGTCTACTCTGTTTTTTTCAAAACTGTCGCCGTCTCGCTGATGGTAGCACATATAAAGCGACACGGACGTCCATGCAATATGATGAGCTGCATTTTGCAAGTCGTGTCTTTGCCCGTTGATTGCATAAATAAAGCAGAAGGGGAAACACGTGCTTCATTCAAATAATTCACGACGCTAAGCCGGCGCGTAGCCACGTAGAACGCGTTTGCGACATGCTGTCGGCCTGTTTCACGCCGCGTAAAGTCAACACCGCTGTCACGCGTTATGAATTTCAGGTGGCGCCGCGGACAATGAGCAAGGTAGAATTTAATATAATAAGTGAACAACCTGTTTTTCGACTAAGGATCCTATATATTCGTCCTCACCGTTTGCGCGCGGCGACAACAGAAATCAACCGCGGTCGGCTGTACTATACAGCAAGAGCGTAAAATTATCGCTCCCTATGAAAGTCCCCAACGCTCAGAAACTTCGGGATGCATTTACGCATTAAATTATTGACGAGCCACTAATTTCAGCACACGTGCTTCAGAGTACAGCGTTTCCATCACTCTTGATTGATGCGCCGCGCAAGATAACGGCTGCTGCAAGAAGCGCACGATCGTCCACATAATTTCAGCTCCTGCGAGTTTTCTCACTGCTAATGTGCAACAGCCTAATAATCGCGAAATTCTGCACAGCACACCGTTCGTGAGACAAGAATTTGTTTCTTTTGTTGCAAAATTACAGTATACACGCGCGATAGGAAGGCGTAAGAATTGGATATGATAACTTTTCAATTTTCTTTCCCATTTTTTTTCTTCCTTTTGATTCAAACATTGACCTGCACAAAAGACTAACCGTGCGCGAAAATTCGGGTTAATGCTATTAACTAATGGCGTGAGCAACAGAGCAATTCAATGCACCCGAGACGCCCTCCAGGTCTTTAACTCGGCGAAAACTTATACACAGCAAAACTTCCTGCCCACTCGCTGCAGAGGGTATGCTTTACAAGGAGCCATCGTGGCGAATGAATGGTAAACGCACGTTTTCTTGGTGAGAAAACATTGTGGCAAAACGTGTGAATGGCGCCCGGTGTTTTCCTTAAGGGAAAAGAAGGAGACAGAGAGAGAGAGAGAGAGAAATAAACGTTTATTGGTGCAGCAGCTAGCAAAGCCTAATCCTTGCCAGCCCGAGGGGGGCGGTCTCCCTAGTCCAGGGAGACCGCCCCCCTCGACTGAGCAGGCGTGCAGCTGCACTGTGTCACTGCTAGTCAACCTTCCCGGAAAATTGCTCTACGAATAACGGCACTTCGCGACCGAGAAGCACAGAGTGTTGACTCCGCTGGGTCATCGGAGGCACCTGCGTTCACCGTCAGCGCCTGTATAAAATGACCATCGGAACCTGGCAAGCCGCGACGAGTCTGTTCTTTTCGTGACAGATGGCGCAGACAGGAAAATACAGTGCCTTCTTTTATATATATATATATATATATATATATATATATATATATATATATATCGCTCTTTCGTTAGTGCTTGTGTAGAGCCACGGTACAGTTCTGCGTATTGAACCTTGATAGAGCGCTGCACAAGTGCTCCAATGTGGCATTCAGGCTTAAAGCTATATTTAATACCGCATAAATTTAGCTTTAGCGCGCTTGCAGTAAAGTCAGAATAGGAACCCAAGAAAGCTGCGAACTTAATAAATATTCAGACACTTTCCTATTCAGATACGTGCGGAGGGCGTCGTTATTTTTGCATTAAATGCTGTCTTATACCGCGGAACATCCTCATGCTCTTGCATACGTGTTGTCGTGCAGTGCTTCTATAAAAGACTTAAAGCGTACTTTATTTTTCTTTCAAGAAGCCTGTTGGTCTGTCTCTCTCTCTCTCAATCTCTTTCTTGTTCTCAAGCTCACTTTGAGTCTTCGTTGCACTCACCATCCTAACTGTGTAGAAATTCGGTGGCGAATGAAACAAAAGCACAGTCTAAAGAATAAAATCTGATCCACCTTTGTATCACGCACTTATTACGTCGACAAATGGACACGACTGCATTCTGCAATACACGAAAAGCACGAAGTCTTCCTCGTATGCATTAGGCACGGGGGGGGGGGGGGGGGGGGGGCTATAGTGCTTTGTGTATTCAGATAAAAAAAAGCACACACAAAGGAACTCAGGAGTGTCACAGTCGTTCAAGCAGGTTGCTTGACCGGAGGAACCTCAGTAGCGCCCTCATAGCCTTATGGTGGTCGCCGAGGTCCTCTCCTTCTATATGTGTGCATTTTTCTTTATCTTTCTGTATCCCCTTACCTCTTCCCCAGTGAAGGGTAGCAAACTGGATATGTACCTTCCGGTTAACCTCCCTGCCTTTCGCATCTCATTATATATATATATATATATATATATATATATATATATATATATCTTAGATAAAGTAAACACGATGCTTACGGAGTCAGCCATTATCTATGTTTTATTATCTTAAACAGCGTCCTATGAAGAATAAATTCAACTGTTCGCGCAATGAACATTTTGCGCAAAAATGTTGTGTGTGCGAAGAGAAAGCACTACATTTCTGCCATATGCACCCTACGCGTCAAACAAGTGTGTTGTTTTAACGGGCATGCAGGTTTATGAGGGGTTCACAGTAGTCGTATAAAACCTAGGGCGAGTTCGGATCCCAAACAAACGTTCTAGCTATTGAAGCTAGCTCACTAAAAGTCTGGGTCCGCATTCACAAAAAGTACTAACGCTGAAATTGTTCGTAACGGAGGATGACAGACAATCCTGATGTCGGGCACATCGTTAACGAAGGCGGTTGGCCACTCACAAACAGCACTTACGAACGGGAGCCCGTATTCACAAAACGGTCTTAAGCTAGAATTATTCTTAAGACCAAATTCTCGCACACGTTCTTGTCGCGAGCTCAACGTATAAGCGAAGGCGTCCGGTTGCGCCATAAGGAACTCGCAGGCGCCGTAAATGTAACAGTATACTTCAACGTTAAGAGACTACAGTTCTAACACGCTTCTCTCCCGCTGTATGTTTCGGTCTGTTCACCGTCCTTCGTCTCTCCGCCATCCTTCGTCTCTCGATGCACCCGTTGTTGCCTCGTCACACCTAAATGCACTTTTAGAGCATCGTATGATCAGTCATTCCGTGTCTCCTCCTGATGCTCAATTTAAAAAAAAAATAAAAAAGAAGAAAGAGGTGAGAAGCATCGAAGAGGTGAGAAGATAAAAAAAAAACGAGAGAGTGTGGTAAATGCGTTTACACAGCTGACCATGTCCACCAGGTTGGCATTATACTCGATGGTCTGAATTTAATCAAGCTCCCCCCCACCGCCAGCAGCAGCAGTGGCGGCGCGGAAGCAGCAGCTAAAAGTGCTGCCTCGTGGCGGGTAATTCGCTTATGCGACGCCGGGAAGCTCGCTTCTCATTTCATTACTTTATTTCTTTGTGTCTTTCATTTACCTCCGGTCGTGCGCCGCCCCGCCCGCACTTTGACGCGTCCTGCTTCCGGCTTCTGGCGCGAGGTGTCTCACACCGGGTGTCAACGGGTGCTCGAAAAACAAAAAGGGCACGGGGGAGGGTTAGTTGATGCTGCTGCCACCACTCGCTCAACTGATCACATATATACACACAAGCACTAACGCGTACATATATGCAAAGGCACGTGAGCTCAATTACATAATACACGTGACAGGCACACTCACGCCTTCTACGGCGCGTAACCAGCGCTTATTATGTACTCTGTCACTCGCTCGCTCACTCAATCACACGCACGAGGAAGCGTAAAAGACGCGTTCGACAGCAACGCACCGGCGGACGCGACACCAATTAGTTTGATAAACTTCTAGGACGCACCGCACAATAGAAGCGCGCAGAGACACCAGCGAACTAAAAACAAGAATTGTAGAAAAAGCGTCATCTATCGGTTCAACCGGGAGATGCGGCTTCGATAGGGGTGCGAGAGTCGGACGGCTATAGCTTTTAATCTCACCTATGGTGCGGTAGCGGCCGTGCAAGGGCCGGCGGTGCACTTTTGTCATTTCCTTTTTTTACTTTATCTCCCTTTTTTTATTATCATTCGCTCGTCCGCGTAACGCCGGCAGCAAAAATGAATAATTGATGAAGGTACCGCCAGAAGGACGTAGCACATACAGCGTTGACTCGTTGCCGCCCATCCCGGCGCCGCTGTGCCTTTGCTTTCGCCACTCTCTTTGATACTTTCTCTCTCTCTCTCTCTCGCTTTCTTCCTTTCCTCTACCGCCATGTTACTCTTATTCCGCGCTAACCCACTCCGCCCTTCGCGAAGCATCGAGCGTTTTTGCGAAGTTCTCGAAGCACCACTTCGGCGCGGCGCCTTGCGTAAGATCAGCGGGCCCGCTCTTTTTCTTGAGCTCGGGTTTATTTCAGTCAGCGATATATGTACATATACTACACACGAGGACGAGATGAGATCACGTGAGCAGTCACGACTTCTCCGAGGCAATTTGTGCAGTTTGTGCTTAGTGCACTCTTGAAATTGAAGCTGCGCGTGCAACTTCGCTCGGTAAAGTAAGAAAGTTTTAACGGTTGACGGGCTTTCCTTTTCTGTTTCCCCTTTTTTTTCTTTTTCCTATTTTTTTTTATCAAGTTGCATTGAAAGCGAGAGAGATATAGAGCTTGTGTGCGCGTGCCTGGGTCTTGCAGCTCTAGCTTGTAGCTTTCCGTCTCCACCAAAGCGCACTAAAACTTACTGTTTTTCTTTTATTCACGTTGAAGAGACCGTTATGTATAGCCCAATTCACAGCCGATAGTATTTAGCAAGGGAGATCGAGCAATTTGCATCACCTATGCACCTACTGTTGTCCCGGTAGAATTGGTCGTCCCTCCCAAGAATTTATGTATGTTATCTTTTCTTAGCATTGCACAAGGACCTGCGAATACTGGTATAGGAGTGATTTCTCGAGGTAGAAGTGTCATCCAAGCCCAACCGTATATAGTAGACTGGAAATAGGTAATAACTTGCTGTATTCAGCGTCCCAGATAACACCCGGAACATGAAAGACGTCATGTAATAGAGTGCTCTAGGTTTATTTTAATCCAATGGGTTTCCTTAACGCGCGACTAACGTATACATGAGCGTTCTCGGGTTCTGCCCTCGCCATCGATATTCCCACGACTGGAAATTGAACCCACGACCTTGTTCTGGGCATGATAATGCCGCAACCACTAAGCCAGTGCGGAGAGTATAATAAAATGATAACCATAATCTAGGGGAAGGAAAGTCGTTACTCTTTGTAACCCCTACATTTGTATGTTGTGAAATGCACTGGCATGCAGCGGTTGGCATATAGCACGCCATCAACAAGGACGATCAGCTGTAGAATAGCCGAAACAATGGTCTAAGATAACCGAAATGCGCATTACCTTTAGCCTCTACAGTAAGCGCTTTGTAACTGGACTGATTGGCACACTTTGTGCAGCGTGCTTTGCATTTAATGAAAAATAAAGTGGAAAAACATGTAAAATCATGTCGCGGAGACCAAGAAGGGATATTTGAACAAAGTTAGCAATGAAGTCACGAGAACTTGCAAAGTGCCGAGACCGACTGAGCGCGCGCAGGCAACATTACGCTGTTGTTGCCATATTTGGTTCAACGCGGCTTGGGTGACGTCAGTCATGCTGGGTGCCGCTATTTCATAATCAATAGTATTGATGATGGTCATCGGCATATGACATGTCCATGTCGTTCCTCCGTGAGCTTCTAAATGCAACAGAAACCAATGCTAGGTCGGGCGTCAGCTGATCGCAAGAACGGTCGGACTTGGTTGAGGAAATAAATGGAAATAATTGAGGAAATAAATAAATAAATAAAAAGTTTATGGACAAAGTGAGGCGACTGTTCCAATGCAATGCCTTGTCAATGCCTTGTCAGACTTACGTGCTGAACAATAAGCATTTTAAACACCGAAAAGTTTTGTTGTTCAAGGCATTAACATGCGAAAACCAGACCTGAAGCTCGTGCTTGTAAACACAATCGACCGGGTTCCACTGACTTTAGTACATAACCCAAATGTTTGTTTTTCGGGAGTCTGCTTCCAGTGTCCCACGAATATCCTACCACTGGCGCTGGTTGCATCAGGGCGACCAGCAAAGTGAATAGTATAGCATTGCAATGATTTTTTTTTTTTAGATGCCTAAGTACGCGTGAATACCGACTGCTGCAGAAACAACGAGTTGTTAAGCGTATGCGCTGGCTCCAGAAAGCCCATAGTGCGTGCAACTATACTACACAAATATGCGGCACTGAATTTTCACCTCCTATTCAGAGGTGGTAAGTGTCACATTACGCGTTGCAACTCGCTATAGTCATGGACTGAACACTGGCTTGCAACCATTCGCCTAACAAGCGAATGGCGCCTGATGTCTGAAGCTAAACGACATCCGTTGTAAACTGAATGGCGGCTGGTTTCGAAATGCGAGCAGTCTAGATTTGGCTTCAGCAACCTCACGACTCGCGTTTCATTTTTATTTCAGTCGTAAAGCTCTGAACTCGAGTTGCCTAAGATTAGCGATGCATTGCCAAACTAGGCAACTTGTGTCGACAACTGTGCATTGTTCGACATAAATGCACCGCATAAACGATACTGAAGCTAGAACTTTAGATTAGATTAGATAGATAGATAGATAGATAGATAGATAGATAGATAGATAGATAGATAGATAGATAGATAGATAGATAGATAGATAGATAGATAGATAGATAGATAGATAGATAGATAGATAGATAGATAGATAGATAGATAGATAGATAGATAGATAGATAGATAGATAGATAGATAGATAGATAGATAGATAGATAGATAGATAGATAGATAGATAGATAGATAGATAGATAGATAGATCATATAATTACTTCATTCCACAAGGGGGGGGGGGGGGAATGAGCAGCGTGACATCGATTCTGCAACAGCTGGTCTCATCGCTTGCTTCCTGTGTTAAATTTCGTTGTCTTATTTGGCAAATCGATTTGGAAGCTTATATATAAAAGATATTAGGAAATGAGAGGAGAACCGCGAAGAGTTAATCACGACAATTCAATGCCGACTAAGACGACGGGCCCCGTGATACGGATCGTATGACGCAGCCATCCCCTGCGTATAGCTTATATGAAAGAATTAACATTTCTGAGTGTATTTCTTCGCTCATGTCTTCCTTGTTCGTTTATTCTTTATTTTGTTTTGTTTCATTGCCGCTCGGAGCCCTTTTCCAGAAAGCGATGACCCCACTCTCCTCCGAACTTTGAGCAGCCATGCGCCAGAGGCGTCAAAATGTCATCGTGCATCGCACTGCATACGCGCAGCGCCTTTTTTTTTTTTTTCTTTTTCTGCGCAATAGCAGTGGTTTCTCTTCCTTTATGCTCCCGTAATCCCGTTTCTGCGTGGGCGCCGCATGAGATGCTTTTGTTATTAGGAGACAGGTCATAAACCGCCCAGCGACATCCTTGCATTCTCACTCTCCTTGTGCTTGGCGCGTGGAGGGGTGGATGAAGAAAGAGAGTGAGGGGAGACGAGGGGAGGGGGGGAGGGGGCATCCCTTTAGTGACGGCGGGCCTCCGTGGCCGCACCTGACGCAATTCTCCTGGGCGCCAACGATAAAGGGCCCGCGATGGCTGCTGCGAAAAGTTAATGCCGTTAACCCCACCTCCACGCGGACCGACGGTAAAGCTTTTAACGATATTCCCAACTCGCCTACAATGTCATTAGGAGAGTGACATTGTTCGTCCTTCTCCTCTTGCATTGTTCTATATATATATATATATATATATATATATATATATATATATATTCTAACATTCCACGACAAGCGTGCACAGAGCCAATATATATATATATATATATATATATATATATATATATATATATATCGAAGAATTAGTTTATGGGACAGACACACTATATACTTGTGGCGTGCACTCTGCTCGAGTAGGCGAACATAGAGTAAGCCCAGGGGTTCGAAAAGCTATCCAAAGCAACCAAAGAGGACGTAGTGGCGAGAGATCGTCCTACAAGTAAAAAATATATATAGAGAGAGAGAGACACCCGTAGTGGTAGTAAATCTATGCATTCCGGGAATTCCAAGGACGCGAACTTGTTTCCTCAAAGCCGCGTTAGGCTCGCGCTCTAAAAATATATTAGCGTCGTTCTCTTTGAAGCCACTTCGCATTTTTCTCTGCCTCTTTCAAATTTGTATGTAAGGCCACGTGCGGTCACGCCCGAAACAATTTGTCGCCGACTAATTTCGCGCTCTGTGTGACTCGCCTGCGAATTCGCAATCGTCCCGGGGCACGTCAAGAGAGCGTCGCCCCTGCCTCACTTCGCCTCTTTTGCCGCGTATTTTTTACGCTCCGCCAACTTCGTGCGCCCTTCGGAGCGTAGTATATGTCGCGGGAGGTCGGCGTAATTTTATTGTACGGCGCATTTTGCAGCCCGTGTTCTTTCTTCCTCTCGATTGTCCTCTTTTTGTCTGCTTCTGCTTTACTTTGTCTCACTCTGTTCGACACCGTGTGATGCTGGTTTCATAAAGATGAAGTTCCTCGTCGTTTCTGTTACCTTTTACTCGTCTTTGTTATAGTGCTTGCCCCTTTTCGCAACCTTCGTAGTACTAAACCCTTCACAAACATCAGCATTTGTGCGTCTGTCTAGATGTCATTTACTAGCTCCGCGTGAAAAAAAAAATCGAACGCACGCATAGTACTACGAGACACCGACAACACAGCGCCACTCATCACCTCGCTACACTTCGATTCCAGTTCATTCATGCACTGGTGGTCACCTTTGCGTCATGCGTCTCAGGACCTCGACATGAATGCACAAATCAATCTATCTATCTATATATCTCCATTTATCTGTATGCCTGTAGATAGATGGGCATCTATAACTATAGATAAAGATCTACGGATACACTTATCTGCGTGTTCATATCGATAGACAGATATCTATAGATCTATGTATCTGCCCACTTCCCGTCCTATGCGCGTTTATTAGTCTCAAGCAAACCTACGCTGCTAGGCACTTTCAGCTGCCTCTCTGAAGCCGTCCGTGTCTTCCTTCGCTGGTTTCCTGTATTTTCTTCTTACGGCACGTGGTATTGCGCGCAGAGCATCCGCTTTCCCAAAATTGGCGCCACATTTTCTCACTCTTCTCTCTTCCCGCCAACTTCGCGTATTCCGCGACGGCCCGGACACGTACGCGCTCTCTCCGTCGAGGTGACAAGCGGAGGGCGAAAGCGCGCGGCATGCTTTCGTAACGTTAAGGTGTTCGAGCGACTGAGAGAAGGAGGCGGCGGCGGCGGCGAAAGGAATGTGCATACATACTTTGCGCGTACGCTTGTGTACACAGCACCCGTCGCGCGCACCGTATTCTACGCCGGCGACGACTGCGACGACGTCGACGTTGAGCTCGCCATCGCCGGCGAGTGCTGAGGCGAGCAGGGAGAGGACGTTCCTTTGTCATCGCTCTAGCGAGAAGCACATACACGGGCTCGCCCCCTGCGATCCAGCACGTTGGTTGGAGAGGCGTCGCGGGAGACAGCGGCGTCTAGCGGGCAAGCGGGCTGGCAGGGGCTGCTCGCTGAGTTTTCCCACTCTGAGCTTGGTACGTTACGCTCTTTTTTTTTTTCCCTTCGTTTGTTTCACCCTCACTCATTATCACTTTTTTCTTTTTTCGGATCCTTCCTTCACTCGTTCGGGACACGGGACGTCTGAGGCGCTGCTTGCGACAGTGACCCTGCGAGTAGGCAAACGCGTACTTCGGGAAACGGCGCGCGGTCGGTGCATCGTGCATTTGGTTCTCTCTGTAGAGAAAGCGAGAGCCAGAACTCTCCGACGAAAACTGCGAGGAAACCGTATAGTTTTCCTTTGTGGTGCGTGGTGCGCGTTGCCGATTTCACTAAGGACCGTGTTCTCTCTTCAGTACTCTTATTTTTGTGAAACGTGCATCGCAGTGTCATGCAGCGTCCGGGTCGGCCGCGGATCTTCGCTTGAAAAAGGTAGGCCCATATACGAAATATCGTACTTCGAGGGTCATTCACGTGTATGCATGCTTTTTATCAAGGCAGGAAAGCTAACGTGAGAGATGTAGAAATAGAAAAAAAAAGTTCTATATTTAATAATAGTCAGAACAGGCTGTAGGGCTGAGCGCTATACGTTGAGCGCCGGAGAAAATAAAAACAACAAAAACGTGCCTTCTCGACCTCCTTCTTAGTCATCAAGAAAACTTGATCAGGATATGGCAAAAGGGGTGTTTCTATCGATAAGTCTGGCAGTGGTTACGAGAGAAAGGGAATCCCTGATATCCGCAACATGTAAGTCGTGCGTGACGGCACTGCAAACGTATAACACTTGCACTGGTGCCAAATTGCGATGCAAGCCGTTTGTAAGTGGCAGGCGGAACTTTTCCGTATCAGGCACCTGATTCCTCGGCGTGTAGCGTTCAGAGGCAATAGACGGAGCATCACCGTATCATACGCTCGATTTCTTCCTGGCTTCTCTTTAATCCTTTCGGAATGAAACTCGTTTCGAACGAATACGCCACGAGGGATCAGACGTAGCACGGTGTATCCTACTTAAACTTTTGTTTTTGAAGTCCAATAATTCAACGTGTTAATGTATGTTCTGCCGCATTATCTTTAGGAAATTGGCACGGGTTTCGTGCGAATGCGACGCGATTTTCATGAGAGTAACGTGGGATTATTTAAGTTTCCTTTGGCAAGTATCACCAGAGAAGCTTGCGTTAAGGATCTGTTGCGCCACGATCTATGCAAGGGAAGAATAATTTCGCCGCATCAGAAAATGTCCAAGGTTTAAAGAAGGGCTAAGATTTTGGCTATAGTTGGTTATAGTACATGTTGAAGTGAAACGCGCTACGTAGTCACAAAAACACACGGAAAGGAGACACGCGTGGAGATTCTCAACGCGTCGTGTGTTTCTTTTGCGTGCGTAAGTGTGGCCCATTAACTCATTTCACTTCAACATTTCAGCTACCTTTGAATAGCAAAGTTCCGAAGCAAACTGTTCTTTGCAGTTTACTGCCATTTAATGAAAATCTCATCTTGATTCTTTCAGTGCGTTCTTGCGGAGGTTGAACTAATGAAACTGGTTACAGTCCCCCTTTTCCGCTGTCGTATACGGTGGAAAAGAAAGTACACCTGTGACTCTCGATACGCTAAGACATGTAGGAGTACTTCTTACTTCCTTGGATTTCTGCTGAATTATCTTAATGGCTTGCCTATAGTGTTTCGACAGCTTTTCTCGTGCTTTATTAGATCAATCATTTAAAATACTGCTGTTATTTATTGCTCGAAATTTCTCCCACGCATATAGCCTTTCTTCAGGGGCCGTTCTTATATGGCACCACGGCTCTTGAAAGGCATAAAATTTGCCGTGGCCCAGTGTACACGACATGACGACCGTAACAGTTTCCAGACGTTAACCGAGATGCTACGCCTGAAAATTAATGATCAAATTATTCTAGCGTTCACGAGGCTTTTCCCAGCGTGGATCCGATTCGCCAATGTCGCGCTCGCGCCGAGAAAAATAACGCACGATAAAAGAGAAGTAGCCCTAGTCTCTTCCAAAACCCAAAACCTCTTTCAGCCCACCTAATTAGAAAACACACACTTGCGCAGCTTTTGAAGGGTTTCCTTTAAAACGTGGGGTGTCGTGGCCGAATGTCTACGTGGATTGACGGGGTTGTGACCGCGGTTACAACGGATTCTAAGAGTGCGAAAATTGTGTTCGCCGAGATTCGTAACTTCACACCCCGATTCCTGCTCAGCCGGCGGTCAGCCGAGCTAGCCCGAATGCAAGATTCATTGCAGGCCGGCTATAGGTATACAGTTAAGGATGCCGCCGCGTGCTGCCACATCTTGCTACTTGAAGCAAGCACGTACAGAGACCATTTAAAGTGTATCATTTCTGAAGCACTGCGAGTTCGCTGGGTATACGATGAGCGAGGGTGGGTGCCGTATACCGAGAGGAACGTCGAGGATCGCCCCATAAATTTCTTCCCACGTTCGTGACCTGAGCGCCAAAGAAGCGGCGTTTGCATGGAAGGCCAACTTATCAAGAGAAAATAGAAAATTTGGCCTTCGAATAGTTATGCGATGAGAAGCACAGGCGTTTATCACCTGTCCGCCGTGTCACATGGTAAGTGCCTGATGTTAGGTTAGGAAGGAATTAAAAGAGCCACATAATTCTGATATATTAAAAAAATCAGAAAACCACATTGCTGAGTTGTAGTCAGACCATCAGGGCACTGACAGCATCCCAAAGAGGAGATCACGTCTTACTGACACCGCTTTTACACAGCCGTTTCCAGGACGTGCAAAGCACCTGGCATCTGGTGCTTTGGTGCATCTGGTGCAAAGGTGCTCTTCTCGGAACACTTCTCGTGCAAAGCACCAGAGGTGCTCAATAAGAAGGTGCTGACGTTATCAGCATCAAACAATCCAACCGGCATAAGTTCCCTAATGCTAATGCATAACTTCTTTGAGTCGGCTGGCGATATATCTCTCGTGATAAGTCGTTCGTCTCCGCAGCCGCACATCACTATTTTCTGTGAGAAAAAAAAAAGAAATATTCTGCACAGAACCTTTTACATGGTGGCAGCTGTACACGTTATTCCAAAAACGTAATACCGAAGAAACGTGCCAGGAATTTTCCTCTTCCAGCCCTTTCCACAGCTCTGGGTGTTCTGTGCCTGCCTGCATATAGCAGACAAGATAAGAGAGTGCATGTTACGCAGAAATAAAAGGAAGACATGAGCAGTGTTATACTTGCAAACGCAGTAGCTTCTCTTGATATTACGCTGTACCTAGCTTGTACGCGCGCAGGCAGACTAGTCAGACTATAGCCTTGCTCTGGGGCTTGATGTTGCGTGCGCTTCCGAATTGTTACAAGCCCCAGATATTACTTTGCTCCCATGTTCCGGTCGACTTCTCGAGCGAAAGTCGGCTATGTAAAATGTCCCTTACGAAACCCCCCCGTGGGCCAACAGAAAATCTTGAATTCCGTGCTTCTATAGGAATGCGATAAAGCTTCGTGTAGAGGAATATATACGGGTACGGGCGCTTGGAGGGCAATATCCTATGTATCCTACAGTGCATTCTGGACAGAGCCCGGCCCGAACCCGAAACTGCCATGCGCTGCCTCGCCCGAGCCCGGCACGGTCTTTTCAAACCAGGCCCGTACCCGGCTCGGTCCGGCCCGTTAGCCCTTGAGCCTATAAGCGAAACTTTCTCCATAGTCCTAGGTTATTGTAAAGATACCCGACGCGCAGAGATCGAGATGCATCTTATCTGTGCCAGGTTTCCCACTGGTGTTGTTGCTGACCAGTGAACATTTAAAAGAGAAAGAAAAAATACATCCTCGGTTCTGAGCACGGAGACCAGAATCCGAGGTCTTAATAGTTAATACCTCAAGGAATTCGAGGTCTTAATAACCTGGGAACTACGTCGGCCAGAGTTTCCCAGTGTCGTGGAGACAGAAAAATTGGGGCGTATAGGTGTACGCAGGGCACACGACTGATTTATTTATTTATTTATTTATTTATTTATTTATTTATTTATTTATTTATTTATTTATTTATTTATTTATTTATTTATTTATTTATTTATTACAGTGAAATTGGAGATGTTGGCAACTATTGCGTTGCCGGCTTCTTCAGAAATGATGAATAGCTGCATGATTAAAGAATGACAACGTATGATGAAATGAGTTCATCAAACTAAAAAAACTTCGAAAATGCCGGGCGGTCACTTATATAAAGCAGTAAACAACAAAAAAAACATCAAGTACTGGGATTTCTGCGATTGGACTCATGCGACTAATGTATTACGTAATATGCATTTATAGAAACGATACAGAATTACCATTTTGTTTGTTTCATTTTCTCTTTCTTATCCCTTTTTCTTGAAATTTTGTCTAGTTCACAACATTCCACTTGGGACGGATTAAGCTCCTTTACGCAGAGTGAATCCCGTCTCATCTATATAGCTTTCCTATACTAGTCTGATAACCTCCTAGCCTCACCTACAAAAAAGAGAGAGAAGAAAACGAAGTACAGCTAATGGATTAATGTGGCGTTACCTAATCACTGCGGTGACACGATTGTAAAGAATTGCTTTATATACACTGTAAAATAATTTACACCCCTAAAAATGAAAAAGGGTGTAAATGTGTCTATAACTCACACCCTTAGGGTGTGATTTATGTAAGTAACACCCTAAGGGTGTGAGTTATAGACACATTTACACCCTTTCTTACTTTTAGATTTGTAAATTATTTTACAGTGTACTGCCGTTATAGAGAGACGTTCAGAGTGTAGTGCATTCTATACTTTTGCTATCAATCCAGCAGACACGTCCGCCGTATTTCTCTGCATATTTCCCACGAGATTCTTCTATTTCGCTTGCCAACGCGTCTTGACCTGGGTGTACGACTTCATACACAGCGCGCCGCACACTCCACGCAGATAAGGGCAGACGTCGTTTCTCGAATGCCAACTTCCCGGACGATGCATGCGATTTGACCATTGTGGAGACATCTTTCTTTCTCTTCTTTTTTTATTTCTTTCTATCGTGTTTTGTTGCGTCCTTTCTCGGCAGAGTGCTCAAGTCAACAAGTGAGCATCCGGCCTTTAGCAACCTTATCTATCTAACACTATAAGAGGAAAACGCTTTTTTTTTTTTTTTGCGCCAAGCTTCGCCGTGTAAGATCTCTTGAGTGTTATTTCTCGGTGCCGGTGGTCCCTTCGATGAACTTATTCTCATGGAGTGAATATTTCCTCCAAGGCGAAGCTGCGATAAAAGAAAGAGAAAACAAATTGTAAGCACGCGCTGGCATTTAAGGTTCGCGATGAACACCGTATTTCTTTCTGCAGCCATGAATGTTCTGTTGATAAGCACGTTCACTTACAATAGCGGTCTTCCGTAAGCATATGGCACTCGGCGTACTCAAAAAAAAAACGCCTACAGAAAGAGAGAGAAAGAAATGAAAGATAGATGCTGTCTTTCATAAAAATCTAGGAAAACTTGCCTGGCTTACGACCCGATCTGCTACTCCAGGTGTTGGGTGAATAATGTGATATACGCAATGATCGTGCAAACACAACAATGTGACGTACACCCACATGACGTGCACACGCACTCAAACTGTTCATAGCATTTCGCTGAGGCCTGTGGTTCTCAAAAATATCAGGAGCCATTTCATCGTTCAGGTTTGCGAAACGCAGTAGTAACCTTCGCTGAATGCGAGACCTTTGCGACTAAGTGATGCTGATGAAATAAGTGTCGTACGCAACGGTAGGCCTGACTTAACCGCAAGTTTGAGCTTCAGCTGCGTCAAATGCGCGTTTGTCAGCTCCGTTCAGCGACGAAACACCGCGAATGCTGACATGTAAATTAGCGAAGACCGGAGTATTGATTTTCACGGCTTTTTCAACTATCCGTTCCACACGGTTTTTGGCCGAACATCTCGAACGCGATCGGTAAAACTGTTTAACGCGATAGCGTTAAAGGCCCCGTGTCGCAGAAAATTCGGCGTCGGTGTCGGTCTCGGCGTCCGCGTCCGCGGCCAAGAAAATCATCCCGAACCACTCCGACCACGCTGGCCCTCCGCGTGGCGCAGAGGCGCTGGTGAACTAATCAAATTTCTCAAAGTAAAATGCGTAGACAAATCGTAAAGTACAACGTAACCACAACCTACAGACATGATAGCGTCGGATTGTAATTTGAATATACGAGAAAACTTCATTCTCTTACGCGGAAACTCAACACAACCTCCTTTTCCAGCTTTTCTACCACTCATACAGCGGCGCGCCGTGGTTTGCTCCTTGCAAAAATACCATCCAGATGGCGCTCGCCTCCTCGGCAGCCGCATGCGGAGTCGAAGTTGGAGAAAAAGAAAGCTGCAGTTGGCGGGGAAGCCTGATAAGCAGCCAGGAATCTTTGAATGTTATCGTGTACCACTCTTAAAGGCGGAGCTTAAGCGTCCTCCAAATTTTTTTAACTTGTTTGGGCATTGTCAAATTAAAAGCGGGAGTCCTGAAAACACAAAGGGCTGCATGCATGCATGCATGCGCAAGGTCTTTCTTGTGTAGGTTCTCAAACAGAACATACCTTTAATCATGGTAGCTTGCCCGCAAGAATTCACGTATTCTTCTTACATTTCTTAGAGACACTGATTTGGTAGACGGGCGGTAAACACCCCAACTAAATTGCAAGATACGCTCAGGTGGAGCAATTGCCGGTCACCACCAGCCACTACCACCGCCATCACAGTTCTGAAAACTTACACGATGTCTTTATAGGCTACAACGACCACAGAAGTCGGTAGAAGGGCTAGGAACCGTGCTCGAGATATTTTTATTATTGCGATAGCAATTATATGGACACTTCAACCGGATTTCTGCCGTCGCCGTCGCCGTCGCCGTGAGGTTGCCTATAGATAAAATCTTCGCCGCGCGGAAGCGTGCGGGGACGCGCGCTATCACGGAGAGCGAACGCACTCAATCTCCCACGCGCAAGCAAGGAAGTGGGAAGCCAGCGCCGGAGGGAGCGGAGCGGGGGGGGGGGGGGGGGGGAGCGCCCTTCCACTCTGCCAACAACCGCGCTCGTCGCTCGCTCGCACCGTCGCTTATCTCCACACGGCTCTGACCTTTATGCGCCGTGCATTCGCCGCTCAGTTTCCGTTGCAGCGATAGACCGCACGTACCTTCGCCCGTTGGTGCGGCGTATGCGCTTGCTGCCCGCGTTTTGACAGTCGTTGTCTGCAGTCATTCAGTGTGATCTATTCATGTTTGTTTGTGCGCGCTCACACCACGCTTGTTCAATCAGTTAGTAATAGTCGGGCCACATTTTCCAACGCACGCTACACATGCAATGCTACCCGGGTCGGCAGTGCAGCGCTAGAGGTGTGTCCCTTCGCACGCGCTGCCCACGGGAAGCGCTTCTCATGAACACCACCGTTTCATACGCGCCTTCTCGTGGTCATCGAGTCTCTCTTCATGTCGGTCTACTTACGCCGCAGCACACCTGCTTACTTAATCAGCTCATGTTTACTACAAGTCATACTGCTACCAAAGCCGCTCACCTTACTTTGTATGACATTGCTGTGTTGCTATCGCATTCATTGCTTCGCCCTTAGGGCGAAACTGTGACATTTTTTTTGCTTCCCTTCTTTGTTAATTGCAAGTGCCCTTTTTAAAGTACACTTGCAGCTCACGTAAGTAACTAGTTAGCTCATTCTGTGTTAGTTTATTACGGGGTGAAACATAACAACTTGTGCGGAGCGCAACGCACTGCGGCTCACTAAAACGTGTTGATTTACCGATCTACCGAAATAGCGTCGAGCCACAAGGCGCGCTTTTAGAAGCGAAGCTTTTCGTATGTAATGTGACGCATGTGTTATTTGCCTCCGTGAGGACCCGGAAGCAGCAAGCGATTGCTCGGATTACTCAACAATACCATGCTCAAGATTTGGTCAAGACTGCACTCGCCAGCTCGGCTCTTTTATAGAACGCAAAAAAAACTGGACTTCGCAACCTTCCATGAGCTCCATACTGCCTGCTTGAGAATACGATGGGTTACGAGCTGAAGTAAAATAAGCCACGTAAATGCGGACAAGGGCGCTTAAAATATTTCCGCGTCTATAAACGTTCTCAACGGGGACGTACCCCCATAAATGTGTCGGCGCACGTGGTTTTTGAGAGAAGAACTTGAAAACGCGCTCCCGGGCTTCTATATGCGCGCGGCAGAGTAAACACTGGAAGACAGGGCTCAGGGCTGGAACATCTCGCTTTTAGCGCCATCGCTGTTTCCAACAACGCATCCATGCAGCGACGCGTAGCAGAGACCACCACGCGTTTATTTACCGTTCGCGGTGTTGTCATGACCACGCAGTTGTAAAAGGTTCCCGTGGAGGTTTCGTCAGCAGCATATCGATTGAAGGAAGTCATGTGTGCACGATATACCGAAAGGCTACGAGTTTCCAGCATGGTTAGGCTAAGTCAGGGAATCATTTCTTTTGCTTGCTTGCCTGCTTGTTTGTTTGTCATTGTACACACGCGCATGTATGCGTCCGTGCATGCGTCCAGTGTATACGGTGGCCCGTCCTAAGCGACGTTCCACTTAAATTGCCGAAACATAGCACGAGTGACGACTTGGCGGAGTTCTACACAGTCAAGTCGTCACTCATGCCATAAGTTCGACGTCACTCCAGCCATAGCAAACAAGCAAATCCAAAACTATAAGCCAACAATGACCCGCGCACTGGTTAAATAAGCAGATTGAGGCAGCCCTGCAGTGTCCCGTGTTGCATGTGCCGTTTCACTTTTGACACAATAATCCTTCGCAGATAGATTGTGTTGCGTTGCATCGAATTGCGTCGGTGTAGGTCAAGCACCATCATTGGCGGACTTTCTTTGAGTGGAAGAGAAAGAGCACTTTCACAGACATGCCATCCGGAAAGGACCACCAAGGAGCGCCGCTTTCGCGTGTTCGACTTGCCATTGCACGCGCTGCACCGTCAGTGAGTTCTAGCACACTCTAGCACCGTGGCCCTATAATGAGGGGCTGACAGCGACAAGGTGCATATTCGTGGATAAAGTACTCGGACAGTGGCCGTAACTCTGTTAACAGAGGCTATAGATAGGAAAGTTGTGCAATATTTTCTCGCAGACAATGACTTGATCAATTATTTTTAAAGGTTTGCGATTGCCTTTTACGCATGGTGGCGCCCGCTCTTTAATAACTGAGCTGATCAGTACAGGGCAACCCCTTGGAGTTGTTTATTTTTTTATTTTTTTTTATTTTAAGGGTGCTACGTAAGCAAATAATATTTTTGTCAGACCGCGCTTAGTTGCACGTTCTATGCGCGTCGTGGGTTGGATAACTCATTGAAAAGTTTGGTCTTGATTTAGCGTCTTTCTCAGCGTCGTCTCGTGCAGCGTTGCATGCCGAAGCTGGACATAAAATACGCACCCTATAACGGCCTGTCTTTTCGCAAACACTCTGATTGTCTCGCCGGCAACACGATCTCGCAAGAATGCTCTGAAAGAGGGTGCGCAGCCAGCACTCAAGCAAAATACGTATACGTGCGTACGCAAATCATACTCGACGTTGCGTTTAAGTTCTAACGCATGCGCGCCGTTGATAAGCAACTGGGTAGCGTATACGCAAAGATGTGCTAAACAAAACTATCATTTGTCCCAGAAGGCAAATGTTTCTTTAAATGAAATAAAAATACATAGAGTAGTTGTCGCCGCTCACTCGTGACGGCAACTGCTTTTCACTTGGTGATCAGGTTAAATTAAAAATAATAATTTAAAAATAAAAATATGTATATATATAAACCCTTGTGATAGATAATATTCACGAGGCAGTGGTTGGCAGTGGTGGCCGTATACGGGAATAAACCGCCAGCATCCAAGTGAAAAAATCCAAGTTATCGGCTGTAAGAAGTGAAAAACAAGATTGTAAAAAGGACTTAACAGGCAATTTTACCGGGCTAGTTGGCCTGCCACCATAGAAAGAGGGCCAAGCAAAGGGTTCTGATTCGGCAAAGAATGAAGTTCAAATCACGCGCTATCTTTCTGCTTCTTTTTGCTACTGCTTATTCGCTAGGTCTTTCTTTCTTTCTTTCTTTCTTTCTTTCTTTCTTTCTTTCTTTCTTTCTTTCTTTCTTTCTTTCTTTCTTTCTTTCTTTCTTTCTTTCTTTCTTTCTTTCTCTTTCTTTCTTTCTTTCTTTTGCTGTCTAGTTCATGACGAGATGTTCATACGACAACACTCAAATCCTTCAACAACCTGCTCTCTTTTCGTTAACTGCCAATTTTTTGCCAAATCTCCTACTGCTGGTAATTGCCATGAATCTTCATGTCAGCCGCAACAACAATCTGTTCTCTTGCGAATATTATCTAGAAGTAACGTTGCGGAAGACAGTGTGAATGTGCACGTAATAATACGCTAGATATCGTCTTAACAGATTCGCGCTTAGGCGCCATCACTACCTTTATATAAACCTTCTTGTACATATACTATATAACTAGGCAATTATTTACACACTATGTTTCGCTCTTCTTTCCCTCTCAATTCTCTAATACCGCTTCTCCTTCCTTGAATCCAAAATATCTGTAAATAGCCCAGCAGGAACGCTGTACATCTTCTTGATAGAGTTTATGAAGCAACATTGTAAGAAAAAAGCGATTATTTAACTCGTTCTTTTCCTTAGCTTGAACATCGAGTTTACAATGCTCGGAGAGTTGTTACCTGCGAAGTCAGCAGGCACCGCATAGTAGAGGTTTAAGGTTCTATGTTTTGAAACTACATATCTAAGTACAAAAACCGCTTGCGTGCTTTGTTTGTACATTAAAACACGACCGCCGTTATCGCAAATGAACCCGCGACCTGATTCTCATCGGCGCCACACCGTTTCCGCTGACGAACAGTTACGTGGTGTATGTACGTTTGAATTCTGCATTCAAAGGGGGGGGGGGGGGGGGGGGCGTTGCATAGAAATCTGGCCACAGTTGTCCTTCTCCTCAAGAATACAATAACAACAATCATTGACAGCCATCAGTACAGGTACATTTTTTTTCCTCGCACATTCCAGGCCATTGTGCGGTACTAAAGAGCCCCTGTTTAAGCGCTACAGGTTGCCCAAAAGTATAGCCCACAAAGCCCAGACGTATATATGCACTCGTCTCACACGCAAACTCGGACACGAGAGCGGAGCGAAGCGCGAGAAATCTCGATGCAAGGACGGCGAGCCACGAGTCCTTCGTCAACGTATACAGGTCGGAAGAACAACTGAGTTCGGGGAGAATGGGCGCCATCGGGCGGCCGATGGATGCTTCCCATACAGCTGTCACGCCTTGTTTTCGTTGCCGTGACGAATAGCGCTGCAGGAGCACCGCTGAGAAGGGCAACGAAGAAGAAGAAGAGCAAGCGAACGAGTGAACGAGGCGAGCCCCTTGTCGGCCACACAGCGGTGTGCCAGAGTGGCGCCCGCCTTGTACCGGGGGAGCCAAATGGACCGGCACGCGCGTGTGTGTGTAGGGAGCGGCGCCCCTCTGCGTCGAAGACGCGGCGGTAGTCTATTACGGCCTGCCGCTCAGGCGAGCGCCAAGCCTGTAGCGGGAGACGAAGAACAATGGGCCGACTGCTGGACTCCCCTGCATGTTTCCGCAGTGCGAGCAAGCTTCCGCAACGCGGGGCTGATCGTCGATCGCGCCTCCGGTGCAATAAGCGTAAACTGCGTGGAAACGCGTTCCGAGCCGTTATTTTTGGGCGTGGGCGTTGGCCGGCTGTATAAAAGTCGTGTCTGTCAGCGTGGGCTATAAGGCGGACGAGATGTACACGCTGTCGTCCTACGAGCCATGCTGATCGAGAGTACACAGGAGCATTTGCCCTCCGTGACTATTCGAAATGTGAATGTTATCTTCTATAATGCGTGATATAATAGCTGGTACAATTCCGCTGGGTTCTCGAAGATCACGACGAGAGCCTGAAAAGAATTTTGAGAAATTCAGAGGCAAGTCAGTGAAGTCGAGAAAACTTGACTTGTCCATGCCGTTCTGCCGTTCTGGGAGAATTCGCGAACGTCGTGCCGGATTCACAAAGCTTTTCTTTAGTAAGTGCTCTTTGCCATTGGCCGGCCGTCTTAGATAATAGTATGTCTTGCATCCGGATTGGCTGAAATTCTTTCTTACGAACAATTCTAGCGTAAGAAGTTTTTGTGAATTCAGGCCCTGATTTCCGGTTGGTATGTGGGTCCATGATGTTAGACAGCACCGCTCGGAAGCTACGTATGTGGGCGCGTCCGCATGGGGGCAGAATGAATAAACGATCGAGCAATGATTCTTCGAGTAATCTTAAAGAAGCCTACTTTACTAACTTCAAGCTGGGATTGTCCACTACACGGCGTATACTTTATTGCACAATTGAAGCGTTGGGACTCTAAATCCTACCCCTTACGGTGTTGGTAAACATTGCTCTCCGTGAGAATTCCTCGCCAACAGAACTGCGTCAGCATATACGTATAGCGCCGTGCATTATACTTAGTGAAAACTATTGACAGCGCGAGCTGGCCTTTTGAAGCATTATACTTAGTGTTCAGCACTACAGTTGCCATCACTGCGAAAGTAACCAACCGCGAAGCATGGAAACTTTGTTTCACCACTTTCACCTCTCTGTGACTTACACGACGCGCGTTCTCTTTAAAATCCATCGTTCAAGATCCGCGTCGTGTAAGTGAGGAGTGCGGGCGAGAACATGGCTCACGTGTTGCTGGTCTGCCCAACAGGGGTAACAGCTACGCTTCAAACTTGAGGCTCTGGAGAATCACTTACTGTCGCTTAAGACGACACTTGGACAAAGGTCAATAAGTGGCCTCGAAAGTACAGATTTCGGTGCAGTGAAAGACTCATTTAATAAATATGGACGTGATCTCGAAATACTATAGGGACAATTTTACGCAGTGACTTTCGTTCGTTGTTGATGCTGCGTCTTTTTTAATGCGAAAGCTTTATATGTCCCATTACGCGAAGATCTGGCGGCGTGACCGAAAGATGGTACCAACAATGGCCGACACGACAAAGAGTAAAAATATGTCGAAAAATTCCCGAATTGACGTGACATTTCTCAGGGAGGCTGCTGTAAACAAAGTAATTTTCTTTCGCCTTGTATGTGTTAGTGAATGCGCGTGCTATGGTGACCTTTTTATTATTTCTCTTCCTGTATTTTTTTTCTTTTATGCACTTTCTAAAGCAAGTTTATTTTTCGCAGAGAAAGTAAACTGGAGTAGCGGGAGGCGTACTTCCTCTAACCTCTCCAGTTAGATCCCATTTAACCCAACCTATATACCTACGTCCATGACTGGAAAACTGTGATTTCATATCCGGCTTACGACCAGGCACCCGCCACGCGATCGACTCCCTGTGCTATGCCCACTGTGTCGGACACGAACGAATACGTCCTGCTTCTCGTTGTCTCGTGCACATTGCGAGTAATTAATTTGCCTATGTTGTACACAGTCGGCAACAAAAGAAACCCGCTAATTTGATAACGTGGCCTTCGGAACATTGTGCGCGGTTTGACTACCAAGAGGCTTATTGATTTTAGTACTTCATTTGTCCAGCGACGCATGTAGTGTCGGCTTGTTGCGGAAAAGAATAAGGAGAGTAAAGGTTGCCCGCCGGAGAATTTCGCCGCACTTTTGGTGAAGGCTATAGCAAGGTGCACACTAGACGAGCGGTCTCATGCAGAATCACAGCTACGTGGACGCGCCTTGAGTACTTGACTGACTTCGAACGCGTAATCTCAATACGTGCCGTGATCAGCTCAATAGTGGCTTTTTCACTCTTGCGAGTATATAGCTAAGTGCTAGCCGTATTGTTGCTATCCTTCAAGTAAACCACCATGAAGGGGCGTAATAGCGCTATTCAAATGTCGCTTTAGCAAAATGTGTTCGAATTTAAAAATAACACCCTTGTTTATCTTCAGTCATGCCGGCGCAGCCGGCCATATGCCTTCTATATATATTTCGAAGTGTGTCTCAAAACTCTCCGTCCATCCTTTTTTTTTTTTTTTCTCCACACCCTGATGGAACGGCTCCCCGCGGGTGGTCCTCTTTCTCGCTTGTTTGTTTAGTCGTTCGCGTAATAAACGATCCAACAACAACCACGACAACCAACTAGATGTATCCCCGTATGGCCTCCACTATACGTATACACACATAACCGCGAAACGCGAAGCGTGGTTTCCTCATTCGCGCCTGAGAAAATAGACGGCCGCCTACACTGCACGGCACGGGCGATCCTCCCTCAGCGTGCATGGCCGCTCGTTCATCGCTCCATGACGATCAACATAAATCTCGCGCCCTTCGACTACCACCGTCATCTGATTTTTTTTTATCTTTCCCGCAAAAAAAAAAAGCGTAAATAAAGAAAAGCTTTCTCCCGTCGCTGCCACGGCCCCTCCATCCTTTATCCCCTTCCCCCCCCCCCCCCCCGCGGCCCTCCTCCTCTCCTACCGCCGTCCCTTTCTGTCTCGCAAGAGCGGCACCACCACAAAGTGCCTCGAGATCAAAATTCATCCCGCCGTACTGCCATCCCAGAGCGACCGCTATTTCCGCCGGACAGCCAGTTGCGCCGTTGTCCGCGCCCGCGCACGCGTTTCCCAATTTTTGGCGTTTTTCTAAATTTTTCTTTAAAAGATGCGCGACGCACCCAAGCCGCCCTCGCGCTGCCATCGCGGCGAGATTGCATCGTTGACGAATGCATGCCTCCTCCGGGCGGACGATATTTATCGCGGACACGCTACGCCGCGTCGCATTTGTTTGTGGACCACGCATAAAAGAGCCGTCTATACACTCTCTCCGAGTGTCGCCCTTATAGCGCAACCGACTCCTCGGTTTCCTTTCTCATCCCTTTGCTGGTTCACTTTCTCTTCCGTTATCCGCTATCCGTTATTTTATTTTATCTCTCTCTCATTTGTTATTCGGGGCGGTCAAGTTCGTATAAAGCCAGATATGTGCTCTCACGAAGGAAAAAGCGTGCAGTGTTGCGGTAGCTGCAGCGGGAGTCAAGGTGTACAGCCGCTATTAACATACAGATATAGATAATATTACATATAGATATGATATAGATATGATATACGTAACATATGCATTAACATATAACACATCGATCTGGCAATACGTTGTGTGACCTTTGTTTTTAAAATGTCTTTTAAAATGGGTTTCAGTTGCTCTAAAATGTCTTAATTAAA
Source organism: Dermacentor silvarum (assembly GCF_013339745.2). Classification (NCBI taxonomy): domain Eukaryota; kingdom Metazoa; phylum Arthropoda; class Arachnida; order Ixodida; family Ixodidae; genus Dermacentor; species Dermacentor silvarum. Next base: position 88,345,176 of record NC_051157.2, read on the forward strand.
ATGTATTTTAAAGGTGTCATTAGCTATCTGGAGGTATTGACAAAAATTATTGGCAGCGTTTTACTAACCTTATTTGGATGTTCATAACCTGCGGACATTATATAACCATGTATAGTTTATAACAACTTTAAGCCTACGAATTTACATGTTATGTGGATTTGTGCATCGGTCAAAGCTGGCTCTAGCTAGCCCATTGACGATGATCGGGGTAAGTACCCTACTCGTGCAAAAAGATTCGGACTAGCGAGGAGAAAGCATCAGGACACACGCGAGATTTACAAATACAATCAGCTTAAGGAACTGCATATAGATGGCATACATAAATATGAAAGGCAAAGGGGGCATTTCTGTTAAAGGTGCGCGAAAGCACGCCTTTGTAGGTTCACGCCACTTACAACTGTATTGCAACGTTTCTTTCTATAATTGTACCTCCGCCTTACGGATTTCCAGTCAATGAGTTGAATTTATTCTGTGCCGATGTTGGCGAGTTTTTACAAACTGACCAAGCAAGGGGCCGGTAAGCGCATGGAACGCATTCTCGGTGAAGCACCTGTTTTGCGCTATAACAAGCACACTGTCATCCCAGATGAAAACCATCTCATGTCGGGTGGTTAACAACGTGACCATACAGTCACATGGAACACCATCCATTCAGGCCTCGACCATTCATCATTTCACCATACCTGCGTGGTGGCACTGCACCAAACTTACGTTGGTGCGGTCGACTCCCGTAAATTCGATCTCGGTTCACTCGTATTTTGGCTTAATTCGAACGCACTGGAATATTCCGGCAAGAAGGGCCCCGTCGGCAAACGCTCTGCAGGACTATCAATAAAGTTGTTACCAACCAACCACACATTGATATGGAAGGAAAACTTGCATATTTCGAACGCGCAGGGATGCCTCTTCGGTTTAACTGATGATCGTGATGATGATGACTATTGCATCCCCTTTGAAACGTGGCGGTAACAAATCGTCACCTAGCTTGCTTGTGCTAATCAGGTATGCGATATGTGCTTTTCATTCTATCGTTGTTGTTTTTTGTACATCTTTCTTTATCTTCCTCTAAACTCCTCTATCTACCTTGTACCGCTACCTATGTCTGTAGCGGATCCGGTCGTATCAATCTCTTCCCTGCGTTTTTTGCACCACTACACTAAACGTCGCTTGCTTATATCGACTGCTAACCGATTAATTTCTAACCCCCACCGGCGCCACCTCATGCACGCAGCGGTTGCTAAAATCTTAAGCAGACTCAGGCACCAAATGCAGCAAAAGGCACCATTGCTTGCGCAGGCGTGACGCTGTATTAACTCGATAGCGTTAATGGCCCCGTGTCGCAGGAAATCCGGCGTCCGCGTCGGCGTGGATGTCGGCGTCCGTGGCGGACAAAATCCTCCCAAACCACCCGATCGCGCAGGCCCTCTACGTGGCGCAAGGTGATAGTGCAGGAGAAAATCATCCCGAACCACCCCGACCGCGCAGGCCCTCCGCTAGGCACAAGGTGTTAGAGAAGAAAAATTGAATTTCTCACAGTGAAATCCGTTAGAAAAAATGGTAAAGTACGACTTAACCACAACCTACAAACATGGTGGCTTCGGAGTGTAATTTGAATGTACGAGAAAACATAATTTTGTTACGCGGAAACTCAAACACAAACCCCTTTTCCAGCATTTCTACCACACCAACAGCGGCGCGCTCGGGTAGGCTACTTGCGAAAATCTTATCTAGGTGGCGCTCGCATCCTCGGCAGGTCAAATTGGGAATTGGCCTGCCTCATGCGTTTTGGACACGTGCACTCGTCGAGGCAATAGCAAACAAATAATAAAATAATAAAAAAGGTCCTAAGGCCTTCACATTTTAATATAAGACGGCTTATATTGCCGCCGAAAGAACATCTTCCCAGCAATGCAGTTGTTTAAAGGTGAAGCCGACTTTAAGGGGATTGGTGTGAGCTTGGTCTTTGGAAGCTAGCTTTCCCTCGCTCTATGTTGCAGTGAAGCCTACTCAAAGAAACGCGATGCGAACGGGGCCCGATAACGCTATCGCGTTCCACTCTTAAAGGCGAATCGTAAGCGTCATCACTTTTTTTTTTTTTTAGTGGCTGACACTCCTTCCGCCATGAAGCCATTTTTTCCCACTCGTTTCCTGTCGTGTCACGCCCCGCTATTCAGCAGTCTACTTCGTCTGTTAAACACGGCGTTGTCCATCGAGGTCAAGAAATAAATTTTTCATGTTCTCTCGATCTCGAAAAAGATTTGAATTCGTATAACCCACATTGTTGAGTAACGTGTGCCTTGAGTGTAGCGCCTTACACCACCTTAGACCTTTTGGATAATTCGATCAAATCTTGCGGTCCCGCAAGGGCCAAATTTGCGAGAGTAAATAGTAATACATTTCATAACGGAGGCAACTGAAGGGACGCTCTAGTTCGTACGGTGACGCTTTGCCTAACGCGTCGCTGGCTGTCATGAATCACCCGAGCACGCCCACCGGCATATAAGGTGCTGTTAAATATGAACGGTTTATATGAACTTACCACCCAAGTAACACTGTAAGTCACAGCCAGTTGTCGGACTATGATGGTCCAATGTGAAAACACGAAACTCAACTTTGGACTACTTTGACCCAGCTTATTATGTGTTTCTTGAGGCTATGCTGTTTGGAGAGCCTGTTAAGGTCCATGCGATTCGCCTGCACTTTCTGAAACTGTCACCGCAAGACGTCACTGCGACGTGACTCCACCTCGTGTTGACAAGAAAAAGCTAAGAAATGTAAGCGCATATTGCAGCTGTATTTTAACACTTCGCGTGTGCAAACCTATGAACAACACAACGTCGCCTACATTAAGCTCATAGGAAAGCTCGACTACGTTTTTTTGTGCGCTGTCCCCGACCTTCCCCTCAAATTTTCAGCCGCCACCTTGCTTGGACAGTCACACAGCCTGCATCATTTTTGACTTCGATGCTGCCTTCGCTATGTTGTCTTTGACGGCTTCATCAGAATGGCAACCAATCTTAAGATGGCCACTGTCCGCTTAGCTGTCAACTTTGCCGTCTGCGATGAGTATTGAAACACAGCCTAAAATAGGCGCGCAAGGAATAATATTGACCCTTTTCGCGGCGATCGCGTGGGCGCTGCCATGTTTGATCACGTGGTGACGCGTCCATTGCTTGTCTCAACTGCCTCCGTTGCCTCCTTGTTTACAATGTAAGTGTATGACGCCGGCGCGGCTTAGAAAACCTCTGTTTTTCGGAGATATCGTAGACGGTGACTAGGTGGGTGACACGAAGCTTTGATCACAGCTTCAGAGAACATGCAAAAGCGCTTTTGGAGCTGATTAAACTATGTCCAAACGGCGCAAGCAGCGTATATGGTGCTTGTTCTAAAAGCGGGGCCAAATGTGTATTCCAAGCTATCCAAGCTTTCCGATTATGAATTCAGTCAGGATTAGTGTGTTTTTTCTCTTTGTTCTTTATTCGGCAAATATTTTGATGCAGTGGCTAGTCAGTTTCTGACTCAGTGAAGTTCCGCGGTGCGGCCACTATCTGATTATTTTCTGCCTAATCGCTCGCGGGTGTGCTCAGTTCCGATAAATTTGTTCTTACTGCGCACAAGGCTTGCAACGTAGCTGTTTTGTACATTGTAATACCTTGTAGCAAATATATATATATATATATATATATATATATATATATATATATATATATATATATTACAGCTAGTAACTCGCTTACTTGTATGGACCGTCACGAAACATTCAGCTTCGACCATTCATGCGCCATAGGTGTAGTCCCTCATTTATTCTGCGTATACAGTGCGCATATATTCAAGTGTGCACCCATTCACTTATTCTTGATACGTCGTCGATGGAGTGGGCGTAAGTTTTCCTGCCATTTGGGACAGATGTGTATAGATAACATGCGCGAAACTTACTATGAGAGGAAGCGACGCTACTCCCTTTGTCATTGTTTAGCGAGTGGTACTCACTCTTTCCGACGTTCTCGGGGTGAAGCCCTTTCTTTGAAGGTTAGCGATACAAGGCTGGCGGATGAGCAAATTTCTGTATCCTCGAGGAAAGCCGTACATCACGAAGTGCCGGTAACATGTTCGGACAGTTGCAGAAGCGGTCCGCGAACTTGGTCACACAGATTCATTCTATTCCTTAACATGCCAGTCACTATTTTTGCATCCAACTACTGCACACGTCTTCAACCCACATGATTAAATCTAGCATGATTGGAGCACAGTGTGTTAACGAAAACTCGGTTGCATTTCCGACAGCTGATCGCAAAGAAGCAAGGTAAACGCGGTAATGGTTTCGTATTCATGCGCGGTCGCTGAGGAGACGTATGGCGCGCCGCCGTGAGCGCCATCTCGTTTCTCTAAAACAAACTGCTCCGCGAAAAGGGTCAATAAAATTAGCTCTAAATGGCGGCGATGATGGTGACACCATTCGGCGGTGTATTTCAACTATAACGTTTTAGAAACGTCTGTGTGTGCTACGAAACTAGCCTCTTCTAAGAAAAAGAGGAGAAGGCCGGAAATAACTTTCTGGTGATTACTTTGCTACTTTCGCAGAAAACCTCTCTGCAGACTGCTGAGGACATTCACTCATTTCGATAAGACTTGTGTTGCACACCTTGGTTCAACAAAACCTTTCAAGATGTCGACGCCAGCGATGCTGCTTCCATAAACATCTTTGGTATTCCGATATAAGTCCGTTTTATTACTTCTGTTCTTCTAAACTCTGTTATTCCCCTCGTCATAGAACCGGGATCACAAGACTTACAGAATACAAAGCATTGATAAGCATACCTACGGCCTGTTTTTGAGCGCCCTGCTCTTGAGCGTGAATCCCTAAAGTTGAAGCGATAGAGGCCACACCTTTGTGGGTCTGTGATAAACGAACGTGTAAAGAACTGCTCACTGCAACTAATTCATATCTTATTTCTAGGCTGAATGTAATTTTTTGTTCTGTCTTCTTGTGTCCCAGTCCAGCTTCTTACACTATACGTCTTCACCACTGTGCACATCTTTGCAGTACCGGCTTATCGGTTGAGTCAATCTTTCCATTTGTAATATATATGACAACTCTTATTCGAATGTCCAACAGAGGTCTGCTTCACTGCCTATGCGGAAGTTTTCATCAGCGAAGCAATGTTCCCGTATTTATTTTGTTTCCGACTCCTCACCGTCAGAAATTGCTGTGGAACGCGATAATTTTTGTAGTACGGTAGTATACCGCAGAGCTTCATACGTGAACTGTATACCTCCTATTAATGGACGTACGTGCTGTAGCTCCTACGAACGGTGCACCGTTTTAACGACACACGGAGCACCACCGCCCCCCGGCCCGTCTAAACCATTCTCCGTCTCCTTGTCCCCTGTTTGTGCCGCAGCCGTCGACCGGGAACTTCGGGTTTCGCCGGCGCTATATAAGATGGGCGCCTCGAGGGGAAGTGGCCGCCGATAAGAGCGCGTCATCGCTACGAGATTGAAGTCTCGTCTTCGCTCAATGTTTATCGTTTTCTCGGTCTCCTATGCTTTGATATTGTATACTAGTTACTTTGCTCCCGACTTTTTTTGATGTCGTCCGGTTGCGACGAGCGCGGCGCGCCTTCGGTCCCTCCTTTATCCTTAAGTATATCGCCTTAAAGGAACTCTAAAGAGTGGAACACGAGAAAAATGTGGCCGATTACTTTTTTCGGAACTCCTTGTGCCTTTGTTCGGCAAAAAAAAAGAAAAGTGATAAATGAATGAATTAATAAATAAATAAATAAATTGTAGTGATATATACGGACGCCAGCAAAAGACGTAAAAGAAGACTGTTGATGGTGATCGCGCTCGTGCTGCTTGGCCGCTGATCGAACCTTAGGAATATCTGTGTTTTTTAATATTGCCCGCAAATTTCTAAGACGAAGACATCGTTGTACGATGTTTAATAAGTTGCGCTCTGTTCCCATGGTATGGTACAGTCTTGCTCAGAAACCTGTATCAGCCGCCGAATGGAATTCTGCTTTGATTTTGGATGCCAGGAACCTCCTTCCTTCTCTCTTCTACAACAGCACCAAGAATTGGCCGATCCATACGGACGCCATTATTGTTTACTCCTCCTCCTCTTCAACTTCTAAAGACTGTCGTCTGTCACCTCCTTTGCCGCCTTCTTTTTATTTATTTATTTATTTATTTATTTATTTATTTATTTATTTATTTATTTATTTATTTATTTATTTATTTATTTATTTATTTATTTATTTATTTATTTATTTATTTTCAATTAGCGACTTAGCTCTGCAGGCATTGCTACAGTCTGTGTGGTCTCGGAAAGCTGTTAAGAAAATTTCAAGATGGCGTCGCCACTCGTGTTTTGGTTTTAGGGTCGAGCTTGCTATGCACGCGCAGTACCCGGCATCGAGTCTTTCGCACTTGTACGCGTTTTCCCGCCTTAGCGGTAACCGTCTTGTTGCTATGGCTAGTCAGTGACGTGCTATTGGTCGTCGGATTAAGACTTATGTAAAATCATTTGTGCAGTAAGGAATCTAGCAATATCGAAAGCGTTGAATCGTGTCAGTCCCTGCTCTTTTGAAGAAAATAATACTGATTACTCAAAGTAAGCATTTTAAAAGGAATGTTTTAACCTACCCGAGGTCACCAACGTCTACGCCTGCAAAACCCACCCACTCACTGGTGTCGAAAAGTCAAGTCGGATTAAGTCGACTCCTGAAATCTTGCGGAATGTATAGTGTTGTCGTTTCGCTCACGGTATGCATGAAGAACGTGTTATTCCCGGTTTAGAAGTTGCAGTGAAAGCAAACCGCAGAGGTACAGGTCATACAGGTCATACAGGCAAACTAAGTTAACCTGCTGTTAATTGGTGATGTTTATCGGCGCATATATTACCCGACGTGAGAGCTAGCTCGTGACTGATCAATATTCTGAGGTTAGCACGCATAACGAGACCTCCCGTGCGGTTTGTTTATTTTCCTGCAATTATTCCTTTCCTTTTTTTATCTTTGCGCGAGATCGAAGTGTCGTTTGCTATACAGGCGCGTGTGCACGCACTTTAATTGACAGCCGAATGGCATCCGCCATGACGGATCGTTCGCTACGGCGGTTTGACGTCATGGAGCAGGTATAGCAAGTACAGCTGCCATTCACAGCTGCTGCATTTCAGTGGAGTCGGAATGCGGCAACGCCCACGTATGCTGGCGTTTCTGTGAACGATAACCCTTTAGGATAGTGTTTGCGCGAGTTCGTTGGTTGCACATAGCACGAGTGGTTTCCAGCAGAACGTACTGACACGCACAGAAAGGGACGATGACACACGCGTGTGTCGTCGAAAAACTAACATTACATTTCGCATTAGCAACTCCGATTGCATAATCTATGCAATCGGAGTTGATTGGTTCCGCGAATACCGCCGGCTTTTCCTAAAAGTTCGAAAATGTCCGCGCGTTGCGGCACACTGCAGCTATTAGGCTCAGTAAAGTCGATAATTGGGATAATTCATGGTATCCGTCCATATTTAATATTTTCAATATGAACGGATACCTCCTGTAGGAGGGGGGCAGCGTACAAAAACACAACGAAGAGAGTAGACGACACGAACGCTGCGTTTGTGTCATCTGCTGTCTTCTTTGTGCTGTGCTTGTGTGCGCTGTACCCCTCCTATTCAATATGAGCGATCAAGCCTCTACGCCGAACTTCTGGAGCGTGCAACCTAATGCCGCTCAGACGACTTAGAGAGTGTGCAAACAGCCTTCAATAGCTGTTGACCATAATTCATACACTTAGGGCTGCGAATTTAGGAATTTGAGAATTCACACGCTGCCCAGAATATGCACAGTTCGTGACAAATGGCTTCTACATATTACAAGATAGCCGCTGGAAATGTTATCCAATTCTTTTTATTATTTCTTTTTCTCGTTCAGAAGCACAAACACAATTGTGTTTGCGACGCCAAACACAATTAAGAAAATACGTTATAGCCTAAAATTATCTCACTCATTGTCAGGTTGTATAGTGGCGCTGGAGTTAGATTCGTGTCAATCACGAATCTAACTCTTTATTGGACGATCTTGTGCCCAGAAAAACTAGTAACACTCAAACCACAGCGGTATATATAGCGATGACGACCACAGCCGTCAGTCGTCCAATGTCAAATTCACGGGTCACGTTCATCGCCTATTTATGCATGCATCACCGTATACATTCCAAAATGTACGGCGCTGCGTAAGCAATCAATAAATTCCGCTACGGTAGGCGCGTCTTGCGCCGAACGGCTTGTTGGCAGTAATATTATGGCGCAAAACTGCCACGTACCAGCAAAAAGCAGCGTAATGTCCGCGTGACAACACAGCCGTGCCTTTTTGCATTTCGCCCCCATCGAAATGCTGCCGCCGCTCCCGGGATTTTATCCCGCGACCTCGTGCTTAGTAGCGCTACGGTGTATATAGCTGCAGGCATAGGCAGTCGTACATAGGTATGCACCATACGGCGAAATCACCGCCAACATAACCAGCGTTGCACCTGTGTGACGTCATGGTTCGAATATCTATATGAAGCCAAAAGAGAGTACCGTCTTGGTAAACAACATTCTCAAAAAGCGCCAGCTTGAAATTCCTCTCTGCACACTTACTGCGCCTCTGCAGCGGAAGCAGCGACAGGCCTCGCGTGACTCGAAAGCAATACAGCGTGGGCTCATATACGGCACATAATTCATAAGACCTTTCCCAATAACCAAGAGTAACCTATAGCCTTTCTTCCCGCGTGGACAGTATTGTCACTCGTCGCTCCTAAGTTTAGCTTCGCCCTGTACATTCGCAATATGAGTAGACTACCTCGATATCGACGTCTTCGAGAGTAAGGAATAAGAGTCTGCCTAGAACGCATTCTACGAGAGCATTCTACGAGGGATGAGACACTATATACAAGAAGCTCGAACGGGCGTGCGTGACATCTCATTCCTCTTTTACTCCACGTAGTTCTCTCGCGGCAGTGGGATCGCGGCCAGCGCAATCCCATGTTGGAGAATCCAGGTGTTCGGTTCTCGAGCTCGCCCCCGCGCGCTCCCTGCCGCCGGCGGCGCTCGCGTGCTCGCGTGCTCGCAGCTGACGAGTGCGCGCGTTGCTTTCGCAGGCGGAGGGCGCGAACCCTCATCGGCGGACCTGAGGCGACAAGCGGCGAGCCGCCCTTGGAGGAGGAGAGCGGCATCCCGCAGATCGCGCGCCGGGGACCTCTGCGGCCGGCGGCACACCGAGCAGCAGCGGCGTGGCCGGCCCCCGGTAGCCGGGCGGCGGCCATGCCCGTGACGACCTGCGGCGGCAGCAGCGAGCGGCCCTGCTGCCGGCTGCTGCGGCAGCAGCGACGACGAGGCGAGGCGGCACAGGGGCCCGTGCGGCGGCCATGAGCAACGGCAGCAGTACGGCTAACCTGAGCTGGCTGGACGGCGTGGCGGCGCTGAACGCGACGCTCGACGGCAATGACTCGGCGGCGGGAGACGACGAGGGCGGCGGGTGGCCTATGGTGCCCGACGACCCGTGGGACGGGTCGCCCTACCCGAGCCGCTACTCGAAGCTGAGCTTCGTGGCGACCGCGTTCGTGGTCACCTGCATCATGATCCTCATCGTGGTCGGCAACATGCTGGTGTGCATCGCGATCGCCACCGAGAAGACGCTCAAGACGATCCAGAACTGGTTCATCGCCTCCCTGGCAGTGTCCGACTTCCTGATAGGGCTCATCATCATGCCCTTCTCGCTCGCCAAGGAGCTGATGGGCTACTGGATCTTCGGTTCCCTCTGGTGCGACGTGCACGCCGCACTGGACGTGCTCATCTGCACCGCCTCCATCAACAACCTGTGCCTCATCAGCCTGGACCGGTACTGGTCAGTCACGCACGCCGTCGAGTACCTCAAGAAGCGCACCGCCTCGCGAGCCATGGCCATGATATGTTTCGTGTGGCTCCTGTCGGCGCTCATCTCGCTGCCTCCGCTCGTCGGCTGGAAGAAGTCCCAACAGGCCTCCGACTACCCCCAGTGTTCCGTGTCCGAGGACGTGGGTTATGTGTTGTACTCGGCCCTCGGGTCGTTCTATGTTCCCGCGGTCGTCATGGTGTTTGTGTACATCCGGATATTCCTGGCGGCCCGCTCGCGCGCGCGCCGGCACGTCAAGAAGCAGGCCCGGCACGTACCAGAGCTCACGAACGATCCGGTGCGCGACAAGTCGACGACGACCACGACGACGACGTGCACCAGCTTCAGCAACCCGAGCCCGCCGGACTCCTCGGCGGCGGCGCACAAGATGAACGGCGGCGGTGGCGGCGGCGGCGGCGGGGCGCAGCGCAGGGGCATCCTGCCCAGCGCCGCGCCGCAGATCATCATCGAGACTCCCGAAGAACCGAGCTCGACGCCGCCGTCGCCCCCGTTGCCGTCCCGCCGCCAGGAGGGCCTCGGCGGGCTCAGGGCCCCGGAGGTCGGCCTCCGAGCCGACGACTCCGAGGCGGCGCCGCTGCAGGGCTCGCACGACGCGCCGGGCTTGCTGAGCGCGCCGCAGTCGCGGATCGCGCGCTCCCCTTACGGCTCCACGCTGTCGCTCAACGAGCGCGACGAGGACAGCGAGCTGTGCGAGTCTTCCAACGCGGCCGGAGGAGAATCCTCGGGCGGCAGCGGCGGCGGCACCACCGGCAAGCGGGGCGGCCGCCCCACACCAACCTCCAAGCGGCGGCCGGCGCCCCCGCAGGGACTGACGTACGCAGTGGCGCGCCACAGCCCGTCAGACGCCGAGCGCCACAAGCGCAAGCTGGCCAAGGCCCGCGAGCGCCGCGCCACCATGATCCTCGGCCTGATCATGGCCGCCTTCATCCTGGCCTGGCTGCCCTTCTTCGTCCTCTACGTGCTGGGCGCGCTCTGCAAGCGCTGTGACATCAGCGGCACGGTGTTTGCGGTCGCCTTTTGGCTCGGCTACTGCAACTCGGCCGTCAACCCAATCATCTACACCATCTTCAACCGAGACTTCCGCAAGGCCTTCCGCAAAATCCTCTTCAAGTGATCCTGCGCCGCCGCTGCCGCCATCCGGCCCGGCGCTGCTGTCTTCCACGGCGCCGCCTGGCCCGCCACTGCCGCCGGCGCGGCGCAGCCTCGCCCGTCGAAGGATCCCCGCCGCTGAAACCCCGCTCTGCCCGCCGCTCCAAATCCTCGTTGTTTACCATTGGGAGCCTCCACCACGAACCGAGAGAAGGCGCTCCGTGCGTGTGAAGCGCCCGCTCGCCAAACGGAGTCCGCCTTCCGCGCGCGCCCAGGGACCTGTCCACGCCGTCTGTGGCCTGTGCGTCTCGCGCATCGACAGTCCAGCCGCGCCGCCACCACCACGCGCACACGCAGAGAGCACGTGTCGCCCCGCGGCGGCGTGAAACAACACCGAGTGCTGCTGTGCCGTGCTGTGCTCCGCGCTGCGCACACATGCCACGACCGCACAACTGTGTATACATGTTTGTTAACTACCGTAGCACCTCCCTCTCTCTGACCCGCACTAGCCCCACGCGACCCGCCCTACATGCTACGGCGCCGGCGCATTCTACTCGTCGCATCTACTTGCTCGGACGGTGGCACTCGGGGCGGGTGCCGCTCCAAGATTCGACGAGGAACGCTACTAACTCTCGTACCCGCAGTTGTCTTTTTTTATTATTATTATTATTGTTGTTCTTTCTTCCTAGAAGTGTCGGGCATCGACTCTTCGCTAAGGCCTAGCAACACGCACAATACACACGCAGACAAAAGAAACACAGGTCGAGTTTCGCAGCTGTTGTTGTTCTGGATGAGACGCATCTCGGGTGTACGTGAAATGTCTGTAGCTTCGGGGGCTCGTTGGCCGTTCGTTAAACAGCAGGGGCAGGTTTGCTTCCTCATAGAGAATGCGCCAGCAGCCATATGAAACGACGCTGGGCGGACTTGTAAAGCCTGGCAGCAGAATTTGTTGCCTTGCATCGTCCCTTCACCATTGGTGTTTAGAGCACGCGGCGGTGACCTTGCACAAATTGGTGCGCAACGTGGTGGCGCGCTATTGTTTAAAATAAGTTGTGGGGACCACGCACCTTAGAGTGCCGTCCGCGACTTGACTGCAGTTAAGGCACTGTTGACAAGGTGGCTTCATTTCGTATGGCTGCTGGAGTACAGAGTGTGTCGTTTGGTGCCAGTGCTTTTAGGATCATGTCCGTTTCTTTCGTCAACGCTTTGCGCTTTTTGAGGTGTTGAAGCAAACTGTAGACGAATAGAAACAACCGAGGGACGTTCTCAACACCAGATGCAAGGCAAGTTTGTATACCAAGCCTAAAAAACCTAAATGTTTGAGGATGTGCGAACTCGGACAGAAACACACGCACACACACGCCCAAGCACCCACGGGCAAACACAGGGCGAGCTCATAACACGCGCACAAACACACGCTTACAAACACACACACACGCACACGCACACACACACACACACACACACACACACACACACACACACACACACACACACACGCATATAAGTATAACTTACTGAGCGGTCACTGTTTCTCGTTCGCTGATACATATACTATATAGCAACTGAAATGTATATATTGCTACCTAATGCGATAAATGTCACGCTGTTCCGAACATTTATAAACGGGATCTTTTAAGAGAAAGACAGAGCTTCCGGAGGGCGAGTACTTTGTGTCTTTATTTATTTATTTATTTTTTTTTTGCAACGGCGTCGCCTATGTTATTTTTTTTTCCTCCCCTATGCGTGGAGTAACTCAAGCGTTCCATCTCTATCAAGGCACACATAAATACACAATAATAAACACCAAAGCTGCACCTTCGCCATTTCCTCTCATTGAAGTCAGCAGACTACAGCGCATGCGTCATAGAGCGATCAAATAGAGAGAAAAAAATCCAAGACAACAATGTACGCCGCCTTTTTCTCAGCTGTATCTTATATCTGTTACGTAATATATACTTTTTGTGTCATATTTTTACTGGTTTACCTGTAGTATCTTTTTTTTATTCGTTGCTACCCTCCCGTTCTTGTTTTTTTTTTCTTGTCTCATCCCTCGCAAAAGTGCTAGTCATTAAAAAAAGCTTTTAAGGCGACCACTTGTGTCACGTCAGGATGTCTTTTAGCAGCGCTTTTCGAGATAAAAGAGCTACTGTGGCTACACCGCAGTGTTTCTCATGCAGTGAAGTGTCACTTGCAGTAAGATGAAGACGCCACAATCGTCTTTCTGGCAAAGGGCCTTGCTTGTTAAAAGAAAATGATGCCGGCAGCGATACACCATCCTTCCTGGCGTATATAATTCAACACCAAAAACCAAAGATTACTGCGTACTTGTCAGCCTGAATGGGGACCTTGAACTGGGAATCTTAAGATCTGCGATTAGCATTCAAGAGCGGTTCTGTTTTAGCGAGACCCGTTTCATAATTTGCTAGTGCGCTTCTCTGCACTGCACATTTGCCCAACTAATCGAGGCACCGGTCATCGTTCAAATGAAGACGGAGTTCAAATGAAACTATGTCTACATTTGCTATGTCATAGTACAAGCAAACTGTGCTTGTACAAGCTGTTCGCAAAAATCAGCACGCCGCCATTAATTGAGCAAACTGCCTTGTTGAAAAGCTAGCTTTACAGTTATGGAAAAGTATCTAAATGCGATAACGCTTAACTTTTTTTTTTTTTCAGCTGTTCATTCGCTGTATGCCAAAATTGAACATGAAGAAGATCGCAGCAGCAAACAGTGAATTGTAATTGTCATTCCTCTACAATATGAGCACGTTCTTTAGTTAAGGTTATCAAGAAAGGTCAAGCTGCCTCGATTACTTCTACGGCCTAGCCACGTGCCGAACTTATGCGGCATTTGCGACGTTCACTCAACTTACATAGTTGTGAAGCACAACACATGCACGTCCTATGGCACCGGGCGCAAATTTGTACAGCCGTTCTTTGATGAACTGCGGTTGCCTGTGACGTTCACTTCAACGTTATATCTCCAGCCACCTGAAAAATAAATATTTTAAATGCTTGTTGTCATCAAATGCGACATTAAATGCTAATGTTTTCTCTTTTTTGAACGTTATTGTTTGACTTTACCTATTGGTGTCACATCGAAAGCGGCACTGAGATCAGAGCACGCAACGGAACCTGTGAAACATTTAACAAAACTATACGCGTTCCAATAGATGCGAAAAGGAACAAAGTAAAACGCAGATAACTATGGGTCCGTTGCATGAGTCAGTTTGGCAGTGGAATGTTCGGAACCAGCAGAGGAATCTCCGCTGTTACGGCGCTGCTTGCTCTGAAGGTAGGACATGTATTTCTGTTGGCTTGGAGGTTGTTTCCTGCGACAGTTCTTTGTCTCGTCACAAAAGAAACCGACCATTAGCAGTGACGACAGGCATTCCGTTTTATATAGGATAAAAATTGTTGATATTACGAGAAGAATTCAGGACACTGGAGCGGTACAGTCGACCCAAACTAGTCTATCAGGCAACTAATGCCTCAGTTGTTCGAAAGCATGTTGTTTTTGTTGTGTTTCTTTCTTTGTGGTGGCGACATACGCAGGCCGGACGTTCATTAGCTGAAATGTTTTAATGACTTGGGGTGTGCAAACTACTCTTTCTGGAGCACTTCTTAGTTCCAAAGCTGTTAATGTCGCAGTCGAGGAATTCTCTGATGTTGTTTCGATTTGTGCAAGTTTTCTGTTCTTTCGTTCTTGCGAATTTCTTTCTGTTGGTTTCGAGGCTCGGTAGTAATCGTCATGAAGAGGAGAAAGAATGAGATAAAAACATTTATTTCAGCTGTGTTGTCCCTGTTAGGTTACATTACCGTGTAAACATGTAATCTATAAACAGGCAGCCAGATTAATAGGTATGAAGCTCTCCCACATCACGCCATAAAGAGCTAAAGAAAATAATAAACAGTAAAGTACTTCGCAAACGACTTGCGTAGCAGCAAGCAACAAGAGATAATAAACAGAACACCTCTATATCAAGCAACTGTCGTGCTTGCACAAGGGGGGGGGGGGGGGGGGGGGGGGAAGCAAGCAAAAGCTCAACAGGAGATGCTTGGATGCGCCGGTAATATTCCCTTTGGTTTTCTCTATCTTTGAGGGAAATCGCTAGCACGATATGACAACACGGGCACGTAATTAGCTGCAGTATAACTAATTACCCGGGCGATAAGGCAGTGTGACTCGAGGGAGTGAAATGTCAAGCGAAGCGCGTGGCCCACCTTGACAAACGACTTGAGTCATTAACGCGGTAAGTTTTCAACTGCTCTTGGAGTTGCATCGTAAGTATTGCCGCATTGCGTCCACTACAGCATTCCCAAGCGCTGCAAGATGAGCCGACCGGAAATCCGTTCCGCTGTGATCTTGAGCGCACCTGCACAGTTTGCAAAATGTAATCGTTTGCTGCGAACAAGGGGCTACGCGCATTAGTGTCTAAAGCACAAACTGTCAGAACCATATAACGTGCCTTCTATTTGGCGTGCAAACAGTTATGGCTCGTGCAAGACGTTTTGCATCGCACCTCATTGGTATGTATGCAGCTATTTCGTCAGCTTTGTGTCAAATTTGCGATCGCTTGTAGCAGGCAAAACAAAAGGAATGCGCACTCTTGCAAGCTACTTCTGCGAGAAATTCCTGCTTTGTGAGCAGAAAAATTGACACCTTACGTACGTTACGTTTGCCTCCAAGCTCTTCGCGTTCAGCTTCATTCTCCTCAGCACGACGTGTGCTCTTTTTGACTGTCGTTTTAAACAATTCCTTAAATGTGTTTAACAGTACGAAAAGGGGTTCCTTTTCCCACTTCGCCTGTCTGAGACAATGTCTACTTAAAACAAATTCCTTCTGTGACAAATTGTTAATACAAATTTTGCTTAATGTGCGGTCAATGTAACACGTTCATTTTATTTATTTTTTTTTGTGAAGAAAAAAAACGAAAAATTCTTTTTTCTGTAGCTTCTGCATTCAGAAAAGCTTTTAAGACGACATACCGTATTCTGCCACATCCATACAATAGGCTCTATTCCACAACACCAATACGGTGCTTTCCTGCAAACCCCAAGTCACTTGCACGAAATAACTCATGGAACGAGCAGTATTTTCCAAGGACATTTAATCGGTCGCTTTACCACCTTTCGCCTCCAGGTATCCCAGTTACTGAGACTAACACTGCTAGCAGTAAAACTCGCACTAGTCGTGTCAACCAAATCAAAAACAGAAATCAAAATCGACAACGAATGCAATTTATACTCGCAAGACGCGGGCAAACAATCGCCGACCCTGTTTTCGCACAGACACTTCGCTCAATTTCTATATCTCGAAAAGCCGTGTCACCGAAAACGCATCCCCAAATCAAGCTCACTGCACTGTCAGCGGAGTGCCCATATACGTCACTCACCGCGCCTAACCGTTTCAAGTCTCGTCGAAGTCCAGCCCCTCTGTTACGTCATCGTTCAGTACTAAATAAAGGTCGAGGGGGGGGACTACGGTTTCATACAGTATTAATAAACAAGGCGGAGGCATTTAGGAAAAAGCAATAACACCCAATCACAAGCCAAACATCGCTTCATTTAACACTGCAGCAGCGCCGTCACCGAACATCCAATTTTTTTCATTTTGTTCTTCCTTTATTTGTTTTGTATTGTTGTTACTCCAAAGTTTGTTGTCCCCTGTTTCAATTCGTATGTACGCATTTAGTGGGCGTATCTCTCTTTTCTGGTTCCTCTGATCCGCCCTTACTATCCTAGCCTATCGCTCTCTCACATTCCCACGCCTTACGTGCTCCGGGCCCGATAGCACTAAAGACTACAGCACCTTGCACGCCTCCGAATTTCGACGCTATTGGAGCACGCTCTACACGCCAAGCACACATACACATGCGCTCGCACAGATAAACGCACGCCCTTTCAGACAATACCTGCGAATCCGCTTGCCATGAACATTCTTTCACATTACACTTGGTAACCCGCAAATGACCGCTAGTTTGTTTCGTCACCTCTCTCCCTTATACCCCAACCCCGATGTCATCTGGAGCCAAGACAGAAGAAAAAAAAAAAAACACTAGCAAGCGCACTTTAATCAAATCCTGAAACCTGAATCCTTAAACATTGGCCCAAATCGAGTTGATTGTGTCGATTGGCGGCCAATTTAGCAGCGAACTGAGGCCGTGGCTACCGACGAGTGAAAACTCACGTAAATATGTTTATTCTTATTGTTATTGTCGTTATTATTTGATCGGAAAACATATATACACTTGACAGAAAAGGGAAAACGAGAAGCAGGCTGGCAACTGCCACCGGAAGGGGCACAACTCCTGCCTACTCTTCAGAATATTTTTTGAACAGAAAGTGAAGAAAACCCACATTATATATGGTCTGGACTAGGTACGTGCCTGAGCGTCTTACATTCATAATTTAGTTTGACGCTGAGAACGCTGAGAATGTTGCACGCACATGCGCACAATATCGTTCATCGGCTAAATATGCGAAAGGCATCAATCTTGGGTTACTTGTGCTTTTGTTTAAAGATAAACAAAGGAATGCTCGAAACTCATTAAAAGGTAAAGGTAACGTGATAGTGAAACTGGGTGCTTTATTTTTCTAAATAACAATAAACTCGCACTTTTCTGCCACTGTTTTATTCATTTTTGTTTCAAATGAGCATTCAGGAAAAGAACACGCACTCGCGTATGCAATTGACAACATCAAAATTTCAAAATTTACCCAGATATACGCCCAACTAGAATGGCCACACAATGTGTCCTCAAGTAATTTGTGAAAATCGCAAATTTTGCGAACTTAACCAAGAAGAGAAAGCTTGCAAAGACGAAAGACTTGAATGGCTTGTTCAGCTCAGTTTAGGTTCTCAGAAGTACCACAAACTCAGAGGCCGTATATTTCGGCGTCTTAATCAAACGCACCCTTAAACCGCTAGCCCACGTCTGGCAATTCTAAAACAATAAGATAAGATATAGAACAGCGCCGACTGCAAGATCTCACAAGCACACCTACATATGAAAGCGCAACCGTGCTGGCATCGTTATTTTTCTCAACTTTAAGTATTTGCTCACAGCAGTGCGTTCTTCCCACATAGCTTGCCCCCTTGCGGTCACTCCGCTTCGCAATTTTCTAAGCCCGTTCCCTCAAGATAAAAGAGAGAGAAACAAACACTCCACCAACGCTCACACTCACCAAGACGACGACGCCCACGACACTTGTGACAACAGCTAGCAAACACACATTGTCTCTCAATGGTGCTGCAAAAAAGCCGCGACAGGTCTTTCCTCGACTGAAGGAGACCCCTCTGGACTGACACGCTTCAGCGCTGGACAGCTGTACGACGAGAAGAAATGTGAAGAAAAAAAAAAAAACATTGCGATGCGTATAGCCGGGAGAATAGAAGCGCGCGGCGTAAGTGTGAACACATTTCTCTATGTCTCGCGTCTCTGTGTTGTCTCCTTCAACTCGTTGTTGTTGTTGTTGTTGACCGAGAATGCAAGGTTGCGTGATGTGTGTGCGTGTTTTTCATTGTTGTTGTTGTAACTGTCGGTTCTGAGTCGCCGCTCTCGCGCATGCATTGAGTGACCCGAGTGACGGATCTATCTCGCGCTCTGCCAAGCACGCTATAAGGTTCGCAAGGCGAGAAAGAGGCGCTGGGAGTACACTGACGCTTCCTAAAGATTTGTGTAATTAGATAGTATTCGTAGCGTTGTAGCGTTGTTCGTGGCACGATCACAAAATTCCATGAACCGTGCAAACTTTCTTTTTAATATTTTTTTTTCGCTAACACCATTTTCGTTCACGCCATCTGCACAGGTTCCTCTCTACGTTAACGGTGTCGGAATGGGTGATCAGGTTCGGAAGCCTAATAGTAATTAGCCTAATCGTTTGACTGCTCAGTCATCCCAAAACCAGCCTCGCGTCCCTTTATGGAGCTGTTCTTGTGCTTTCTGTAGCTTTTTAAAGCCGTTTTATATTCAGTCGGCCAGCAATAAGCGTTTTTGAGGTGTTTCAAAACTTATTCGTGATTGCGAGAATTGATGCCAGCGCCTAGTAACATTACGACAATGGGGTTACGCCATCTATTGGTTCACAAGTGAGACGGGGTACCCGTTTGATATTTTAGTCCTGCTACAAGAAAACTTTGCCCTTTTTGTTTTTATTAATGAATGGGTGGCGAGCGATTAAGCAGCTCAATCCCCCCCCCCCTCTTCTTTTTGTCCCCCTTTCTTTTTAAGCTATCATAGACTGGCTGCAGCCGTGCTGACAGGCATTGGAACACATTAGTTCTCCTCTGCGGCGCTGAACGCGAACAAAGCCTTTTATGCAATCCACAGCCTGCAGGAAGCTGAGTAGCTACGTTTATGCGCCAGCTTTAATCCCATTTCGATGACTGTTCCCTGTTGAGTACGACTATTGCGAGTTTCTCCCGCAAGGCGTCTGTATCCCTCGTCAAAATTCTACAGGCCTCAGTTGTGCGCGGCCGGAACTCTTTTCTATAAGTCATGCGCCGAGCACTCCGGCTCTGGACATCGCGTATACGGGAGATGTCATTCTTCTACGAGGTTCCAGAGAGTCAGGGGCGCGTCTGAGGCACACCCATGAGACGTCAGCATAGCTATTGCTTCGGCACCGCGCGTAATTCGCCCGGGTACGAATTTCCAGAAAGGCTGAACGTATAACTGAACCCCACGTTGAACTTAACGACACACATCTTCTTCCCGAATTGGATGTTCGTTCTTTTTGGCCCTATACGTACGGGCCACCATTTATTTACCCACTGCCTGTTCCGACTGCTGGGCTGAAACATCCTTCACCGAAACACAGCTGTAGTAGTTTGTTCGTAACGGCCTTGTCATTGTAGCATTCGTGTAGTAAGTGTCCTGCTCGCGCCGGCACGCTCCATGGCGGGTTCTTACCAACTGCGCTCGCTGCTGTGGGTTGCCCATGTAATACACATTGTGATTGTACACTTTGAGCACGCGAGAGTTTCACACAAACACAGAGTGAGTCGCGCTCCCTTATCTCTCCGTTGTCGTGCTTGTTCCTGTGGTTGCGATCTTGTTGTACGCATATACACATATATGAATATATTATACACGCATATATGTATATTATTATCAAATAAAAAGAAGAAAAAAAAACGCGACGTCCGTGCCGACAGGGCCGGATCTGTGAGAGGACCTGCCAACTTGTGGCCCGTTTCATGCCCAGCCCTTGCCGAGTAATGCGTGTTACACATAGTATGTTACGAGTACACATGACCATACGAAATATATATATATATATATATATATATATATATATACATGTAAACATGTGTATATATATATATATACAAACACACAAGATTCTAGATGTTTCGAACACCGCACGCGCGCTTGGTCGTAAGTGCGAGTGGCGAACCGTGATGACGTATGTGCGCGTGTGACTGTGACTGAGTGAACGTTTTGTTGTCTGTCGCGTGTGAGTTTCTCCGTGTGTGAGCCAGTACAAACGTGTTTCATGTTTGAAATCGGTTTAGACGATGGCAAACCATATGCATACGTGGTCTGTTGTTTTTTCTACGATGCAAAAGGAGGAAAAAAAAAGAAGAAAACAGCGCCGAACTATAAGCAACAACAGCAACAACACGTAATGTTTGTTCCACGATATTCAAAGCTTATTTCGTTGTCGCTGTCCCGCGTATCGATTTGGTCTTCTTTATAATTTTTTTTTCTTTTCAAGAACGAAAAAAATAATAACCCCGCTTCTCGCCTTCACCTTTTCACGCCATCTCCAGCAATTGCTTATTTTTTTACGTCATTATATATAACTTAAGCAAAGCTGGACAGCAGACGCTCTACAGAACTGAATATCATGGTGCTTGTTGAACACAGCGTTTCTTACCTATATGCCTATAGCGTATATCATGCAGCTGTATTTGTGCCGCGTTGCGATACGCTATAGTGAGCTATAGTAAAAGCAGGAGCAAAGAAAACAAATAAGGAAAGAAGAAAAAAGGCAAACGGGAGAGGCTGATGTGGTCCATAGCTTCGCGCAGGTTCGCGGCCCTTTCGAGAGTTTTGAAGTCATCGTGCGTCTATTGTCTCACAAACATCTGGCATACTCGGTTTCACGGTATTCTGGAACTTAAGTTCAAGCTACGAGGCGATCAAACTTTAGACCTCCATTCTGTGCTCGAGACTGCTTTAGGCGGGCACACGACAGTTTGAGGCAGCCGGACACGTGGTACTCGAACACGGTCCTTCACACGGTCGCGCTCCTGATTGGCCCAGGCCACTTTTGGTCCCAACTCTAGCGGTGCGCAGGTTCCAAAGATGCGGAATTGAAACCTTGACAGTTGCTATGGCAGCTGCTGAACGCTGCCTGAGCAGGCTCAGCTGAAAGTGAGAACGCACACTCCTCGTGCTGCGAATTCCTTGCCATCAGATACGCTATTTTCCGGACCTTTCTTTCTATTTCACTTCGTCTTGTTCATAACATACAACGCCGCCACTGTCTTCAAGTTTAAGAAAACCCAGCATTATAATGTCTCTCACGAGTACGCATTATGTGCATGACAGCCGCAGTTACCCATACCGCACCGCGAAAGTGAGCTTCAGACAATTTATCTTGTTTAGACAAGAGAAATTTCGCCTCTGCGCAAAGCCAAATCACAACTATGAAACCAGAAAACTTCGCTACGTATCACGCGCGCATTGCGGTGAAGCAGACGTGTCTGCGCACGGTGCTTCCTAAAGCGCACGGAGTCTCTGACAGCACCTGATGCTATGGAAACGCAGTGATTAAATCTCTCCCCTTCACTTCCATGTTAGTTAAATATAAACAAAAAACAGGCCAGACTGTAAAGACATGAAAGGCCGTGTTACGCCCATCCTGTGCGCGAGCTCCGTATTCGCGCCGTACTGTTCAAAACATCGTGCCGCGGCAATTAGCACACCTTTATGCAGTTGTGCACGCATACAAGCGGCGCAGGACTCTTTGTATTTACGTCACTTTTTATGCAACCGTTTTGACTTCAGGCATGGCGCCGGAGGCTATCCACAAATAACGAATGCGTCGCCTTTCGTATATTCGCTCCCAACGCGCAATGACGTTTCCATAGCTGTCAAGGAAAAAGTGACTAGGCGCACTAATCAGCTCTTATAAGCGCGCTAACCTAGCACGCGCAGTCTTCGTCACTTGTTCCGAAGCCACCGCGTACGTGATCAGACCTGTCGTAGGGCAGCGTACTAAAGCCCGCTACAAAACTGTTATTTTTGTCAAACCCCGGATATTCGCTCGTCCCTCTCTGCAGCTTCGGAGAAGCAGCCGATGTATTGCGGCAACACTGCAACGGGGCTTGGCGAGATCTTGTCGCTCGTGGAGTGGCTTTCAAACTTCTGACGAAGACTGTGACCCCCGGCTATTGCGCACACATTGAGTTTGCTTTCATTCTTCACATTTCTCCGTAATGTTCTTTTCTTGTGTGTTTTCTTTTTCTTTAAATAAGATGTGGCTGTTCGTTCCTATGCGAGGCGAGCCGCCATAATCGCCCGTTGCCACATAACATGCTTTTGAACAAATACCTTGGTCGCTAACGCCCAGAGAAAACACAGCCCGGCCCAATCTCGCGATTTGCACGTCAGACTCGCAGCGTCCGATTACGCGCTTTTTGTTAGCTGAGACGCGAAAAGCAAGAATATAGGAAAGAAAACAGACGACAGTAACGAACAAACTGGAACTACAGCCCAGCCTTTTTCACACGAACTTGAGGGTAGCCTCTTTCGCTTGGCAAGAGAGAGAGAGAGAGAGAGCCCATTTCATTGTTCTTGCTCTTCCGTTTGCCCGAAACGTCTTTTTTCACAGGAACAAAACTCAATGCTGTATTTGATTTTTCTCTTTTATATCGCTACTGTTACCCTCCTCTGCCTATTCCACACAAACACATGCTTTGCAAACAACCTTCCTGAGCACGCTGTAAGGAGGGCAAAACAAGAAAAAGGAACTTTTTTGCTAGCATATGCGTATGAGAAAGTGAAACGTTACAAGAAAAACAAAAACTGTTGAAGTTCACAGTCCTGATTGCGTGTTGCAGACTATCGTTTGTTTATCGCTGCGTGTGTACTGTTTGCTTATTATTGTCTTGTTTTTTTTTTCTTTTGATCCCTGTTATGCAACGTATTCCGCTGTGAATACCTTTGAGGTAAATAAAACAAAATTCAATGACGTTTCTGTGACTTGATTCTCTCGAGAGCGCGCGTTGTTAGAGCGTGTGTGATGCCTTCGGCGTGACGCGGTGCTTCCTTCTGTACACTCACGGGGACAAGCACTTCGAAGCCAACACAGGCATCAAGCAAGAGTATGCCGCTCTGTGGGGAACCAGCACTGGCCAGGAGGCACTACGACAGTTTGAGTGTGCAGACACCATCCGATAGGGAGACCACGAAAATAGTACGACATTTTGGACGATAACAGACGAGGTGCTGTATTAACGTTGGCTTCAGCTCTATGCGTCCAGCAAGCTCTGGCCATACCCATGCGCTTTGCAGATGCGCATGGGACCTAGCCTTGCAAAAGTTGCCGGCAATTTCTCCCCCTGATGTTTGGATGGAAAAAGAAACTTTATTCAGGTCCTGTACAGGGTGTTGCCACCTGCCTGGCTAGTGCCATGTTGGGACCGGGAGGTTAAGCCTATAGCCCTATCACGGGCGTACTGGACAGCCAGGACTTGAGGGATATGATCGAGGTATTTAATCATTCCTGAAAACCGATCCCGGGAAATACCAGGGCCGAGCGAATCACACTCCCAGAGCATATGTTCAAGTGTGCATATCTCCTTTTTGCATGCTTTGCATATATTATTCATGTCTTCAATGTTATACCATGCCTTCAATTGTGCAGGTGAATAATATGACTGTGTTTGTGATTGCCTAAGTGTAACTGCTTGTGCTCTATTTAGTCTAACGTGAGGAGGTGCAAACTTCCTCCTTCCCATGTAGTAAGGCTTTGTAATTTCATTGTATGTGATCAGCGTATCTCTCTGTAGGTTCTCCAATCCAGCAGAATCAAAGCCATATCTAAAAGCGACCCGGTCTGTAAGCTCGCGGCTGACGCTGTTGGCCGATTCATTTAGATTGAGGAGAAGGTCGTCAAGTGAACCAAGGTGCGACGGGAACCAATAAATGTAATGTGTATCATTTGTTTGTCTTGTGGTAACGCCACATATCATCCGCAATATAGTATGGAACACTTCGCAGTATAACTAAACTAACAACCCCAGGTTCCAAAGACAAGTTGACTCGGAGCCCAATACGTTTCGCGTTTTCCGAACCACGACGACCCATACGGTTCACTGTTCACACTTCCCAACTCTTTATCACAGATGAACTTTAGGAGGAGCCGAAGCACTTCCCTCCGAAATATCCACTGTCCTCGCGGGAACAAAATGTCACTTGCTAAAATGTATGGTGCCGTCTGGCGCTTGAGTCAATCTATTAATTTCTTGCGTTCTGCTTAAAATTCGGGACACTTTAGTATATAATGTTCAATGTCACCAAGAGCTTGACAACGCATACACGACGATGATGGGCCAAGTCCTGTTTTGCACTGCCAAGCTGGAGTTTGCGCTAGCCTTGTGCGGATGCGATAATGGAGAGCGGCACTAGTTCTCTCAAGTTCTCTAATCACACAAGGCTGATGCGGTGGAGACCACAACGAACGCAATTGGCTTAATATAGCCTTTTTATGTCTCTTTGCGTCCTGGGAGCCTTCTTCGTGGACTTGAATTGCAACGCTTTGCGCGCCAGATTGTCAGCGCGGCCTGGTTGCCTGCTACGCCGATATGTGAAGGTAGCCACTGGAACACGATGGTAAATCCGACTTTCTGTAATTCTTTAACAGCATGTAATGCACTCTGAATGCACTTGTCGAGGAGAAACCCGCTCAGTAATAGTTGCAGCGCAGCCTTGCTGTCTGAAGTGAAAACTACATGGTCAGGCTGATAGGTATTTCCGCAAAGCTCCTGCAATGGCGACACTTTCACATGCCGCAGAAGACACGACGCCGTCAAGTCTGGCAGCCCACGTGACATTGAGGGTCGGTATAACGCACACCGCTGCGCTAGCTCCGTTCTCTTTGTCAACAGAGCCGTCAATGTACAACTGCAGATGTCTGTCATATATTTGGTCGAGGTGTTCTACCACCAAAGATCTTGCCTCTGCTACAGGTGTAAGTCGCTTGGTGTGAATATGCAAAATTATAAGTTGGCATTCCACATCTCTCGAGAATATGACCACGGTGGTTTCTGATGGTCTAATTTTTCAGTAAATTGCAGTCCAAGTACACGAAGTGTACTTGGACTGCAATTCGGTGTGTTGAATGCCACAAAGACGTGAGACTCCGTCCGCCTCCAAAGTCTCCGGAGAAGCGCTTTTCTGCCTCAATCTCACTGAGGCGGCGCAGTTGCAAGACCAGACGCTGAGATGCTAGGAGGCGGGGAGAGGACGACCTGGTTGCTAGCAGCTGTCTTTGACACACCAAGAGCTGTCCTGAGGCCTTTCCGATGTAGACTCCAATCGATCGCAAGATTACGTGTTGCCGATATTGCGGTATTAAGTTACAGCGCAGAACTCTGTGGCTATTTCTTTCTTTTTTTTCGTAATCAGGTTCCGTGTATATAGAGCGCGAAGCGGTTCATTATTCAGCGTTTTCCTCTAGTTATTCAGAACTTGGATCACAACGCCTATAAATGAAAACTAACAAGATCAACAAGTATTATCCTCGTTATTGATTGGTTTTGTTTCTAATACAGCACAAAGACATCTCACAGCATTCTCTAATTACGCCTGTCTCGCGTGATATTAGTCCTACGTGCCCACATATAATCTCATCTGATCACACCCTGCAATGCTCTAATGTCCTCCACTGGGATCGCTTTCGCTTTTCACCCATTCTGTTACTCCTAATACACCACTCGCTGTTATCTCTAAATATCTCATGACCTGCCCACTAGTACAGCTTCCTTTTAATCTCAACTAGATTATCAGTTACCCGCGTTGACTCTATTATAAACACTACCTTCTTTCTGTCTCTTAACATTGCACCTATCACTTTCCTTTCTGTCACTGGTACACATTTACTCTCACATTATATTTGTAAGCCGCCAGGCCAGAAAAACCGGCGTCGGATGGGGGCGTAAGTACGCGAGACACCTAGGTGACCGGCAGTTGGTAAGCTGGTGAAGAACACTAGAGCGAAGATGGCCAGGTAGGACAAGTAGAAGCTCTGTGCAATCTTAGCTGAGATTACGACGATACAGAACGTTGTCGTGTAGCTCAAACAGGCGAACAGAATGGTCTGGTGATGGAGAGGTAAGACGGTCGATGATGAGCCGTAAGGACGCGTCTCGGCGCTGTTCGGTGGGGATATCATCCAAAGCAAGGATGGACAGTACGCAGGCGTCGGAGTCAGGGTCAATGAGGTCGGGAGCATCGACATGATAAGCAATCAGCGTCCTGGTGCAATCGTCCAGGCTTGTAGTGCACAGCAAACGAGTAATTTGAAGCCGTAATGCCCAGCGGCCGAGACGTCCAGACGGATCCTTCAGCGACGAAAGCCAGCATAGAGCATGATGGTCTGTAATTACAGAAAAAGTTCGGCCAAACAAGTAAGGTCTGAATTTGGTGACAGCCCACACTAAAGCCAGGCACTCTCGTTCAGTGACGGAAAAGTTTCGTTCGGACGAGGACAGAAGGCGACTGGCGTAGGCGATGACACGTTCCTTGCCGTGCTGTGTTGGCCAAGGACAGCCCCAATTCCATGACCACTGGCATCAGTACGAAGTTCCGTAGGCGATGAGGGGTCGAAATGGGCCAGTATTGGTGGTGTAGTGAGTAGGCGGACAAGGGCAGAAACCTAAGCTGCTTGTTCGGGTCCCCACACGAAAGGAACGTCCTTCTTCAAGAGTTCCGTAAGAGCGCGGGCGATGTCCGCGAAGTTCTGGACAAAGCGACGAAAGTAGGAACATAATCCTACGAAACTGCGGACGTCTTTGGCTGAACGCGGCACGGGTAATTGTTGCACTGCTCGCACCTTGTCGGGGTCTGGTTGAACACCGGCAGCACTGACAAGGTGACCGAGCATAGTTATCTCGCGCCGCCCGAAACGGCACTTGGCGGAGTTCAGCTGAAGGGTGGCTCTTCGGAAGACGGCAAGAACGGCCGATAAACAGGTGAGGTGGCTCTCAAACGTAGGCGAGTAGACAATCACATCGTCTAAATAGCATAGACAGATGGACCACTTATATCCCCGCAATGGGAGTCCATCATACGTTCGAAAGTCACTGGGGCATTACACAGTCCGAACGGCATGACCTGTAATTGGTATAGGCCATCGGGCGTAATAAAGGCAGTTTTTTCGCGGTCCATGGGATCGACTGAAATCTGCCAATAGCCAGACCGGTGGATGGAAGAAAAATATTGGGCTCCATGACAGCAGTCGAGGGCGTCATCGATACGAGGCAAAGGGTAGACGTCTTTATGAGTGACTTTGTTCAAATTCCGATAATCAACGCAGAAACGCTAGCTGCCGTCCTTCTTTTTCACGAGAACGACAGGGGAGGCCCACGGGCTAGATGAAGGTTCTATGACGTCTTTTGTAATCATTTTCTCGACCTCGTTCTGGATGACTTGACGTTCGTAATGCGATACACGATATGGATGTCGGCGTATATGAGTGGCGTCACCAGTGTTGATTCGATGAGCCACGACAGATGGTTGGTCTAGAGGGCAGCCGTCGAAATCAAAGATGTCACGATAGGACGCCAGGACCCGGTAGAGATCTTGGGCTTGCACCTGGGTCAGATCGGGAGCAATCATCTTGTTAATGTCGTCGAGAGACGAAGGCGCGAAGTTGGCGGAGCAAGAAGGCGGCGAAACATCGGCATCAAAAGCGGCAATCTAGCAGGGGTCAAGCGAGGAAATGGTGGCCAGCGACATGCCTTGCGGGATAACCTGAGTCAACAGGCTGACGTTCAGAAGCGGCGCGACCACCGTATTGTCGGCAACGGAAGCAATGGTCTGAGCCAGGGCGACATCGCGGGCTAACAGGACGTCGATAATCGGAGACAAGACGTAGTCGCCATCGGGAATGTCGCGTGAAGACGTCAAAGTAACGTATGTAGCAGCTTGAGGTGGCAACCGAACGTGGTGGCGATAGCATAAGCGTAGCGTTATGTCGGCTGGACTGTCGGGAGGATGGGGCAGCTCAAGCTGAAGAGCACCGGTTGCACAATCAATGAGGGCGGAATGAGTGGACAAAAAATCTAAGCCGAGGATAATGTCATGGGGGCACTTCTCGATGACGGCAAATTCAACGGAAGTGGGATGACCAGCAATGCGCAGACGCGGGCGGTGCACATCCCAAGAATGGCAGGAGTCCCTCCATCAGCGACGCGGAGAATGCGGGAGGCGGCAGGTGTGAGCACTTTATGAAGGCGTCGACGAAAATCTGCACTCATTACAGAGATGTGCGCTCCAGTGTCGATGAGTGCAGAAATAGTTACGCCATCAACATCAACGTCTAACAAGCTTCGTCTTGTCGGCAGCGTCAGAAGAGGATTTGTGGTGGCAGTCATCAATGCAGCGTCACCTCCGGGCGCTGCATTGTTTAGTTTTCCTGATAGGCACGAGCAGGGCTGAAGGGGGACGACGGGTGGCGAGTCTGTGGTGAGCGAGACGACGGGCGACGGCCTGGAGGCGAGCGTGACTGTGACCACGCGGAGACGGGGAGCGGCTACTTATCCTGGGGGAAACATCGGCGTTGGGGAAATAGGACTGGGTTGAAGGCGGAAAGCGGGTGCTCTCGGGACGGCGATAAGGGGTAGACAGCGTTTGAGGCGCCGAGGACCAGCGGGTGGCGCAGTAACGGGCGACGTGGCCGATACGGTGACAAGTAAAACATATCGGTCGATCGTCAGGGGTTCGCCACGCAGCAGGGTCGCGATATCGAGTAATGAATCGTTGCTCTTTATAGGAAGAGGGCGGACGCCACGAAGTTTGTGTTGGGCTGGCAACGGTGTACACAGAGTGAATGCCCATGTTAGCGAGCTCCTACCAGACAATGGCCTGAACGAATGGAGCCGTAATCGAGCTCGAGTCACTGGCGTGAACTGGAGCAGGGGTCATGGCCTCAAGTTCGCGGCGTACAATACGTGTCAGCTGGTCTGGTGGAACTGACGGTTGTGCAGCCGTGCGGTCTTCGCAAGAGGACGTTGCCGCCGTGTTGGGAAGCCGGGCAAATGAGTGGCCAATGCGCCGGCTTTTAGCCTGCTCAAAGCGCCGGCACTCCTTGATAATAGCGTCGACTGTAGAAGAATTTCTACACATTAAAAGGCTGAAGGCGTCGTCGGCGGCGATCCCTTTCAAGATATGCCCAACCTTGTCGTCCTCCGGCATCTCGGCGTCGGTCTTGCGGCATAGCGCTTATACGTCTTCTATGTACGCGACGTAAGATTCAGTAGCCGTCTGCGCACGTGACGCGAGCGCCTTTGTCGCGGCGATCTTCCGGCCAATGAGCTTCCCAAACAATTCTCGGAGCTTTTCTTTGCAGGTGTCCCAGCTCCCAATCTCAGCTTCATGATTATCGAACCATACCTTAGCAGTGACTTTCAGGTAGAAGATTATATTTGCCAACATCATGGTAGGGTCCCATCTGTTGTTCTTACTCACACATTCGTACTCCGCCAGCCAGTCTTCAACGTCCGCGTCACCGGAACCGGAGAATGTGCCAGGATCCCGGGGTTGCACAAGCACGACCGTTGAAGTGGCGGGCGCTGATGTAGACGCTGTGTCTTCCGCCATTGCAGACAGATGTCCGAAACGACGGCCGCTGCGAAGTTCCGTTGCGAGGCTAGACGTACCCCGCACCTCCACCAAAGTGTGACGGAAGCGAGATGGAGGCGAAGGATATATTTACAAAATATATACAGAGAAGGCTAGGGCAAGAGATGTCCGATCCGGACCAAGTGTCAGCGCCTTCATCGTCGTATTTGTCGCTCTGCCAAGAATCGCGTTGATCCGTGTATGGATCGCTCCGTAACAATATATATATATAGTCTGCCGACCGTCGTCCGCGGCCAGTCGTCGTGAGATCGGTCGCGGAGAGAAAACATCGCACTGACAACGCGATTGCTGAAGCAGCTACGCTTGTATATATGCTTAATCGCGCTCAATATGAGTGGAAACATGCTTTAGTTGAAATGCACGATCGCCAGTATATATGTCAGCTGGCTCTAGTCAAGGACACTGCGCGCGTTTGGCGTGAACACGGGGAAACGCGGACTGCGTCGGCAGTAGCTCTGTCTCATCCAAGGAGGTTATAAGAAGTTCTTTTTAAACCTCCTTGGTCACATCTTTCAGTAGGTTGCCTCGTTAGTGTTGCTACAGTTTCTTGCAGTGAATCTGCAAAATGATAAGAACATGTAGACACGACACGTATTCGTATCCAGCCTCTGTAAGTTTCAGCGTCCTCGAGAGCTGACTCGCGTATGAGGTTTTCGTACGCACCCTGCGTCTTACTTTGTTGCAGCCACGGAGACACCCTGCAACTCCTTGGCTTTTTTTCCTGGCGGTTCTTCAAGGGCCTCTAAACACATTAACGCTGCCGTAGTGACGGCTGCTATTTGAACTTCGTCCATTCTCGTTGCGAACAAGGTACAACGTTGCCAAAAAGGTACAAATACGACAATGGATAAGCTCCCAGTCAGGATTTGACAATGCCTGACGTAGGCACTCCAACCCAATTTTATTCTTCTGTAAATTTCCTTCTCATGATCAGGGTCCCTGTAAGTAATTCACCTAGATAAACGTACTCCTTTACCGACTCTAGAGGCTGACTGGCGATTTTTAATTCTTGTTCTCTTGTAAGGCTATTGAACATTATCTTTGTCTTCTTCATATTAATCTTCAACCCCCTCTTACACTTTCTTGCCTGAATAATTTGGTGTAATTCGTCCCCATTGTTGCTGAATAGGACACTGCCATCTCCAAATCGAAGGTTGCCGAGATATTCGCAGTTGATCCTCGCTCCTAAGCCTTCTCAGCGTTTAAGAGCGTGAATACTGATTATTTTCACCAGCCTGCTATTCCCCCACTTTTGCATTGAAGTCGCCCGTGACTACAATATACTGAGTTTGCACATTTCTCATCCCTAATTTAACATCTTCATAAAACGGTTGTATTTCGTCATCATCTTGACTGGAGGTATAGGGACATAGACTTGTACTACCTTTATTATATACTTCCTATTCAGCTTTATTACGACTACTGCTAGCCTTTCATTAACGCTGTAGAGTTCATCAACGTTGCCCGCTATGTCCTTATGGATTAGAAATCCTACGCCGTGAGCTCTCTTATCTGAAAGATCTTTGTAGCAAAGGACGTGGCCGTTAGTCAGCACTGGATAAGCCTCACCACTTCTGCTAACCTCACTAAGGCCAATCCCTGATAATTCCTCAAACAGCCCTGCTAGGCTAGCCTTACTCGAGAGCGTTCGCGTGTTGAACGTTTCCAGGTTCACTTTCCAGTGGCAGCCTGTCCGGATCCATAGATTCTTAGCACCCTCTGCCGCGTCGCAGGTCTGACCGCCGCCTTGGTCAGGTGCTCCGCAGCCGCTGGGGACTCAGGGCCATGGGGTAAGTGGAGGGGTCATGAGGGAGGTAGTGGCCGAGTACTGCAACAGGGAGGCCAATTCCTGTTCTGGTGAGGGAGTGCCTTTGTTGAAGCTTAATGGGCCTTCCTAATTTGGTTACACCTGGACTTGTATAACCCCACTAGCTCCCGGCAATTAATTTTTTTCCGGTGTCAGGCACCACTCCAAGCCTGAAAATGTAGTGGACTGGAGGAGGATTCGAACCTACGACCTTTGAATTAGAGGCCCGGTGTTCTACCTCGGCTCCACGCCACCACTCGTTGTGGGCTGGTATAAAAAATTAACTTAAATTAAATAACGTGCACAGGTATAAGTATAGACTCACCAAGTCACAACCTTTGATTACGCGTGGTCTCCTGGATCGACCCAGTTTAGTAGTACACTGTCTGCCGAAGGGGTACACCTTACTCTGCGAGACACAAGACGACAACACGCAAAACCTTGGCGTGGTAGAACGCTTTCCTTAAAAGACTTCGTTTTGTGGCTTCTCCTAGCGGGCGGTCATCATTTGCTCGGGGTGACAAAATGATGGCGAGCATACTTTTCCTGCACCGATATTGTGAAAGTATAGTATGGCCTTGGACAAGAGCCAAGGTCTTATGTCATGACTATGGCCATCACATTGACAGATCGAAAAATGCCAGTGTGCACGTCATGAGTCAAGTACTTGACGATTCTATGCATTTCTGCACCTGCAATCAGTCAACTCCGGTTAGGTATCTCGAAAAGTATCTTAAGTAAAAGTACAAAATGCCATCAAAAGGTATTTAAGCTACAGTGATAAATACTGCATGTTTTGCTAAAGTATTTGTGAAATACCAAAAATACTTACAAATGTATTCAAAATACAGTATCGTGAGTAGACATTTACGAACGTACAAGTCTGGTTCATGCACCCCATTCTCACCCTCGTATCACCCAGGAACACGTTGTCTTTCATCGACTTCAACTATGCAGGTTGAATCGTATTCCGACTTGTTTGGCCGGACAACACCTCAGCTCAACGTACTACCTTGTGGTGCTCGAACGGGCGGATCCCATGCATGTAGAAGGAATGTTGACGATATGGAATCATATGACAATTTGATGACGACGATATAGAACGGCCGCGATGGCATTTAGGCGACTGACAACGACGCAATGACGACGATGGCATGACGACCACGGCCTGATGACCATGGGATGACTTGGCTGGTTATATGACGACGATGGAATGATCATGATGACGTCACGACGACGCGAGGGTACGTATGACCAAGCACCAGTGCACGACAATGGCTGTATGACGACAAGGCATATATCAGCGATGGCATATGAAATGACAGAATTTCGACGACGGCATGATGACGATTGTATATGACGACTACGTGGCGACTGCAAGATTACGACCGAGTGCGACGGCCCTCGGTTGTTGCGACATATTTGTTTAGTTCAGAATATTCGGAAATGCAAGTTTTTTTTTCTTTCTTTTATTTCGAATAGGAATATTTAGTGTATAATATTAGATTCGTATTCCAAGCTTCGAATATTCGCCCACTCCTACGCATAACATGTTTACGGAACACTCTGTACGTTTAGTATCGACGCATTACAGCAAACTTGGAGTTTAACAAAGAAGCTCGAGAGCAAGGACCGCACAAAGAGCGACGGAACGGAAAATGTTAGGCCTAACGTCAAGGTACAGGAAGAGATCGGTGTGGATCAGAGAACAGACTGGGATAGCCGATATTCTAATGGACATTAAGAGAAAAAAAATTTGGTAGAAGCTTAAGCTTCGCCTTTAAGAGTGGAACGCGATAGCATTCAAATATCCCTCAATGCTTGTCAGGCTTTCCGGAAACTGCAGCTTTCTTTTTTCTCCAACTTCGCCCGACTTCGCCTCCGCATGCGGCTGCCGTAGCGCGCCTCGATGCCAGCGCCGCTTTACAGGGTGGGGACAGCCTTTGAACCGCCCCGCGCCGCCGCTCTGGCTTTTCGGCGCCATGTTGGTTCTTTCGCAGCCGGCTGTCGAGCTGACGGACGCGCGCTCCATTTGCTTTCGTTGTGGCGTTCTGGTGGGAGAGCTCGTCTTCTGTGTAGTCCCTTGTGATGTTCGTGCTTGTTAACGAAACATGACGGGCTGCTTTGTCGCTCTGTGCACTGGATAGACCGCAAAAGAGCCGCGGGTATTTTGTTACCCCCGCGACGTTGAACGAAGAAAGAAAAGGGCAGGGCAAGTAAAACGTGACAGCTGGGTACCGACGGACACAACGAAGATATGCGAGTTAGGATCATGATTTTGTTAAGGATAATGTCCCTTTGTAATCCTTTTCATTTTCACAAAGAAGTTGCTTGTGTATGTTGGCGTGCCTTTTCTAGTGATTATAAGGCTGCAGTATGGTGTGATCACCGTGTTTGACTTGTTGCAATGGCGTATGTTTATTCTAGACGTTTGTGAATTGACCTTTTTTGTAGCTTGAAGCATTGGGGCACTTGTAAACTCGTTTCCTGGATACGCGATCGATGACAGTACCTACCTGGTCGATTTTTTCTCAGCAAAAATTAAACAAGCACAAAGCGTCACTCAGTCGGAAGAGAGTTATGAGAGAAGCGACTTCATTTTCGACTTAGAGGAAGTTTCTTCTATTGGAGAAGATGTGCTCGCCCACTTGGCAAGCTTTTTGTTAAAGCCCATTATCTGCACTGTGGAACACTGCTCTGTGTGCATGTGCATGCTAGCGGCCGAAGAACCTGGACAGGAAAACCCCCCTTGCTCAACTAAATGAATATGTCCAAGGCGGCAAATTTTAATTTATGCAAGCAGACAAATTCTGGACTTCGTTTTTTAATGTGAGGGTGTTCTCAAGTCTTTTGCTGAAGCTCAAGATCTGAGCTGTCTGAGAAACACCATTGAAAGCACTGAAGGAAATTATTGGAAAAAATGTAACCTTGCCAGAAAACCTGTTATCAGCACAAACATGCGATTGGAAAACTTCTTGAGCTATTTGTGTCCACACATCTCCGCATCTGTCTGCGATGGCTTAACACTCCTGAAAAGGCAGCTGAGTGTTATGCTAACAAGACTGCAGCAGGTACGAGCGTGCAGTAGGTACGGACGTGGAACCACATTTTAACCAGATAACCTCGCTGAGAGCTTATAAAGTGGAATAATTAGAGCTTACTTTTGTAAATAAATTGTGTTTGAGTGCTGAAAACTGTTCTCAATGCATTTTTCTTCTTCAGCAGGCACCTGAACAGCTGCAGGCCTACTCACGCGACGTCTCCTAAATTTTCTGCCAGTTTCCTAGATATGACGGGAAAAACCCTAAGAAGCAAGATTACTATTAAAAGAGCTTCAAACTTAACATTTCATAAAGTGTACAATTCCAGTAATATTTGTGGGTCGTTTACCAGTGAAATAAGCAAATAAAAAAGGGGGTAACATCGCAAACAAATTGTGCTATCTTCAGGTTGCGATACACGCGAAAAGTGTCGGACAACCTCTTTTGAAACGAGCACTCTATGCAAGCAAACTGTTTATCAGATGGTAAAGCAGAAAATCTGCATTTAAATCGCGTCGGTATCGCCCTTAGCACGCCCGCCGCCCTTTCTTTCTGCCCAATGGTTAATCTGCAGCCGCCACACGCCCAGCGCCTCCGTATTGGAAAGACCCAAGATGGCGCCGAAAAGCGTGGGTGTCCCCACCCTGAAAGCGGCGCTGGGCATCGAGGCACCCTAGAGTGACTCTAAGGCACCCTAGGCTGCCGAGGAGGCGAGCGCCATCTGGATGGTATTTCTGCAAGGAGAAAACCGCGTCGCTCCGCTCTACACTCTTAGCACGGTAACGTTTATGGTAACCTATGATTGCAAGTAACGTTTAACATAAAGGTTACTCGGTGACTAAAAAAACTTGATCTTTATGTTTTCGTTAATTTCCGTCGCGGCTAGAGGTTACATGTGGCGAAGCGTATATTTTAAAGGTTACTGCGACGCCAAATGTCTTGTAACCTTTAGATTGTAACTTCTAAAGGAGTTGCCATTCGTGGCTTAGGGGACCTACTGTATGGATTGGAAGTTTACTTATTATTGTGCCGTATTGCTATCCTGATGTGGTGTTTTTAGCCGGGACTAACCTATACGATATGTCGTGCGCCCGAGGGAATGAGGCTGGTTGGACTAGAAAAACACCCGTGTACTTAGATTTAGGTGCACGTTAAAGAACCCCAGGTAGTCCAAATTTCCGGAGTCCCCCACTACGGCGTGCCTCATAATCAGAACTGGTTTTGGCACGTAAAACCCCATAATTTAATTTTTTTAGATTAATATTTTATTGATACCAGTAGGGTTCTTCGGTTTCGCAATGTAAAAAAAAATTAAATCTTGCACGAGCGTATGCTCAAGAGAGACAGCAGCAATTAATTCATTCGTCACTGATCTCTTCTGCATACGTGCCATTATAATCTAAAAGGAAGCCACAGAAACAGTGAACATACACCGGAGAATATTGTGGCAAACGATGTTGTGGCATGAATTATTACTACACGTTTCAATGTGATGGAAAGCCCCCCGCTACCGATACAGGCATTTTAAGCTGTGGTATAAAACAGACTTGTGTGCCTGCACAAAACCTAAAAGACGATGCATTATGGTGATTGAATATATATTTGTACCCAATATTCTTTTTTGTCCCTTGTGCATCAATGCACCTTATATTCGCGTTTGTTTTATATTCTCCTGAAACGCGACACCCACTAACAGCGGGCGCACACTGAAGCCGCACGTGGGCGCACGCTAGAGTAGTCTAAAAGCTCGACGACCGACAGAATCAAAGCGTAGAGCAGGCCGAATAACTAATCTGCAGGGCGAGAAAGATGCTTCGTAATCAGACTTACTTGTACACTGCAACTGAATGTTTTGCCACCGCGCTTTCTTTTTCTTCTTTTCTTTCTTTTTTGTATTTTGATGTATAAGAGGGAGTGGTTCCTAAATTGCAGCAAATGTTGGGTTCATTAGAGAACGCCAGACACGCACCAATTTTGCCCGCTCACTAACACGCGAGAAAGACGCCCCTACATTCACATGACAGCAGGCGACAGCCGCTCCAGTGAGGTCTCGTAGAGAGATGAACGTGCGCTCACGGTGGGAGGCCACAATGGCGGCCGGCCAAATGAGCAGGGAGAAAACATACAAATACAAACGAAAAGCAACACCCTGAAACATTAGAATATCAGCATCTTGATATATATGGTCCTGTGATACTTTGACGGAACTGTAGTTTGATTATTATATTTAGTTGCGCTAGATGCGGGGCATAATCAAACGCCCTTCAGCTTCAGCCACACATGAGCGCCGTCATATCTCCTCTGCATTGCGCAGCTCTCGCGATGCATGCCGGGAAGAGTATGGCCGGTGGTGTCGTTTTAAAACGGTCGTGTTAGAGTGACCTAGAATATGGGAGAGTGTCCAAAGCGCGGCGCGAATACATGGGAGGAGCGAGGGCCTTTTTGTGTGAACTCCCGCGCCGCGGCGCTGCTGTACCGGACCCGTGGGCTTTCTCCGCTGCGGAAGCCGCGCCAAGGCGGCGGGCGTCTG